>NW_007049735.1:0-783 GCF_000164805.1 Carlito syrichta
GAAGTTTGATAGTGTTATTCCTTCAACTTTGTTCTTCTCCTTCAACACTGAATTGGTTGTTCTGTGTCATTCTCCTCTCCATTTAAACTTTGGAGTCAGTGTGCTGATATCCATACAATAACTTGCTGAGATTATTTGGGATTGTGTTGAAATTAAAGATCAAGTTGGGAAAGATTTATATCTTGATAAACTATTGATTTCCTGACTTCAGTTGCATTAATTTCTGCACTGATTTTTATTTTCTCCTTTAGATTTATTTATTTATTTAATTATTATTATTTTTTTTGAGTTGGGGTCTCACTCTGTCACCCAGACTGGAGTGCAGTGGCCACTCCCGGCCACCGCAGCCTCGACCTGCTGGGTTCTGGGGATCCTTCTGCCTCAGCCTTCCAAGTAGCAGGAATTACAGGTATGCATATCACGCCCAACTGATTTTTTCATTTATTGTAGAGATGAGGTCTCGCTGCCCAGGCGGGTCTCGAACCCGTGGGCTAAGGCAATCCACTCACCTCAGCCTCCCAAAGGCGTGGGATTACAGGCTGAGCCACTGAGCCCGGCTTTAGATTTATTTTTTTATTTTTATTTTTTTTGAGTTGGAGTCTCACTCTGTTGCCCAGACTGGAGTGCAGTGGTATGCTCCCGGTCGCAGCTTCAACCTGCTGGGCTCCGGCGATCCTTCCGCCTCAGCCTTCCAAGTAGCTGGAACTACAGGCACGCACTACCACGCCCGGCTAATTTTTGATTTATTGTAGAAATGAGGTCTCACCAAGTTGTCCTGGCAGG
>NW_007049736.1:0-769 GCF_000164805.1 Carlito syrichta
TTTTTTGTCACCCTCCATATATATACACACACACTTGTTTATGTATTGATTTACTATGATGAATTGATGTATGTGGTTATGGAGGATGAGAAGTCCCCCCACGTGAATATCCAAGAAAGTTAGTGGTGTAATCAGGTCTAAGACCAAAAGTCTGAGCACCAGGAGACTCCAGGGTGTGACTCCCAGTCCAAGGGCAGAAGAAGACCTACGTACCAGGCATAGGGCATGCAAGAAGGGAGGGAGCAAAGGGGAGAGGTTTTTTCTCTGTGTTTTGTTCTATCTAGGCCCTCAGGGGATTGGGTGACACCCACCCATGTTAGGAAGAGCAATCTGGTCCACTGAGTCCAATAAGTCAGATAGTGATCACATGTGAAAACCCCTTCCACTCTCACAGACACATTCAGAAATGACATTTAATCTGGACTTCCTGTAGCACAGTCAAGTTGACACATACAATGAGCCATCGCACTGCCTAACACGTGTGACCTGTGAAAGTTTCCAAATGCATGATGAATGTGTGTTCAAGTTTTCTGGAAAGATGGGTCCTTTTTTTACTTCTCTCCTCCTATATCAGTCTGTTTTGTTCTGGACATGTTTTCTCCTATAGCCCAGGGAGAAAACTTTCATTTCCCCTTTATGTGACTGCCTGAGATCATTTACTATGATCCATCAATTCTATCTCAAAGGTCTTTGAGATCCAGTCTGATCTCTCCATCCAAGTCCTTAAGGTTACCAACCTGAATGATTACCAGGTTCTCCGAGTAATCAT
>NW_007049736.1:2255-3050 GCF_000164805.1 Carlito syrichta
GTTCCTAAAAGATCTCTCTGTCATCAGTCTGGTTTCATTACCATGAGTCTCCAGTTACTTCAAGAATCATCTTGCTACATCATAAACAGAACAAATTATTTTCATGAAGATAATAATTATCAAGTGTTCCTCACTGTCTAGCAAGTAAGTCCAAAATTCTGAGCAAGACATAAAGGTTTACATATAATTGGTTTGATTCCTGTCCACTTTTCTGAGCTATCTCCAGTCTATCCCAGGAAAGACCTTTATTTCCCAGTTACTTGTCCTGCACATGCGTGACCAGCACTTCCTGCTTTTCTGTACCTTGCTGTTCCCTTTACCTGAAAGTCATGTTTCCCTTCCCAGTCTGATGAGTTATGACCCTTTGCCCTCCATCAGTCACAAGGACCTTCTCCTCCAGCGCCCCCTGAACTTCCAGGCTGGAATCACACCCTCTTGCAGGCAGCCCAGGAAGATATGATGTATTTCCCTGCAATTTGATTTTTCCCCCCAATCCACATCTTGCCTGTTTTTCCCTGCCATCCAGGATCGCAGAGCATGAATGTGCTAAAGTTTATTTAATTATATCTCTCCTAAAGAGCATTTAAATGGTTTCTAATTAGTCATTACTGCATATTGTGTCACTGGAGCTGTCCTAGCACATGTGTATTGTGTTCCTGTGTAAGAGTTTCTCGGGATCCACCACCTTACAATATGCAGTTGCCAGGTAAGACTTCTGGTTGGGGACAGTGCCTGTGTCCCCAATGTGAGCAAATGTGAACCTGAAAGAGCCAATCTTTCAAGATGGAGTCTGAG
>NW_007049737.1:0-819 GCF_000164805.1 Carlito syrichta
AAGGGGCTGTTTGTTTTTTTCCTTTCTGTGTATTTGAGTTCCTTGTAGATCCTAGATGTTAGGCCTTTGTCAGATATATATTTGACAAATATTTTTTCCAATTCTGTGTGCTGTTTCCCTGTTTTCTTGATGGCTTCTTTGGCTTTGCAGAAGCTTGTCAGTTTAATGAGGCCCACTTGTCTATCTTATCTCTTATGGCCTGGGCACTTTGGGTTTTGGTCAGGAATCTGTTGCCAGTTCCAACTTCCATAAGACTGATTCCTGCATTTTCTTGCATTCTTACAGTTTAAGGATTTACATTTAAGTCTTTGATCCATTTAGAGTAAATTTTTGTGTGTAGCGATAGGTAGGGGTCCTGTTTTAATCTTTTGCATGTGTTTAGTCAGTTTTCCCAACACCATTTACTGAACAGGTTCTCCTCTCCCCAGTGGTTGATATTGGAGGCTTTGTTGCAAATGAGTTGGTTGAGGAATTAAGGCTTTGCTTCCTCCAGATTCTTTATCCTGTTCCATTGGTCTATGTGCCTGTTCTTGTACCAATACCAGGCAGTTTTGATTACTGTAGCCTTATAGTGAAGTTTGAAGTCCGGAAGTGTGATAACCCTGCTTTGTTTGTTTTACTAAAGATTGTTTTGGCTATTTGTGGTCGTTTATGTTTTTATATAAATTTTCTGTATTGTCATTTTCAGGTCTGAGAAGAATGACGTTGGTAACTTAATGGGTATTTCATTGAATCTGTAGATTGCCTTTGGTAGGATGGACATCTTAAAAATGTTGATTCTTCCTATCCATGAACATAGAATATTTTTTCATTTGCTTG
>NW_007049738.1:0-799 GCF_000164805.1 Carlito syrichta
CATGGGGGCTTTTCTAGGAAGAAATTCCACAACTGAAGTGCACTTTTCAATGCTGACCCCATTACCCATAACCCAGAAGAAACCACTTTAAACCCATGTCCCCCTGGTTCCTCAGGGAGATAGGGCCTCCCCTTCCAAGCAGAAACAAAAGAGCCCAGGCTTGGATGTCAGAACAGGGAGAGGTGGAAGTCAAGCCGAGCAAAATCAAACAAGAAGACACTGGAAGTTCCTAGAAAGCACATATTTTTCTTTTCAGTTATTATGACAGATATAGGAAGGTCGACAGAAAATAAAGTGCCTATATTTTAAATTTCAATAATTTTTAATGAACATAGCATTTTATTTTTAGCCATGTCACTGGTCCCCGGGGCCCATGTGGGACTTTCTATGGGGACCTGAAGTCACGTATTCTGGTCCTGCCCTTTGGCTTCCTGGCCATCAACTGATGACCCCAAAAAGGGACTTTCATCCCAGAATGTAAAATAGACCAAATAAATAGGGGTGGAGGCAGAGGGGGCAGAGAAAATGAAGAAACCAAATTTGCACGTGAAGCCCTCCCCTCCCTCCTCCTATGACTGATCTGGTGTTTCCTGTTCTTCCTCCAGCATCCCAGAGTTTGATCCTGTTTCCCCACCCACCTCCCTCCTCTCCCTGCCCCCACCCAAGTCACCACGTACTGGGCATAAAACGTCCCCTGGCTACCTCTCAGTCTGCTCAGCTGTGTGCTTCTTGGAGGCCCACTTTGTCCTATTCATATCTGGATCCAGCATGCCCTTGTTTGAAACAGAAGCCAATATTT
>NW_007049739.1:0-838 GCF_000164805.1 Carlito syrichta
ACTTTTTTCTGTGACCTTCTTCACCAAGCTAAATAGTCAAAAGAAATCTGCTCATTTACAAGTTTCTCAGAGTCTGGATTCCCTTTGCTGATCTGGCACATTGATCGTTTTCTATATGGAGAGTGGTCACATTTTACAGTCATTTTGAATACAGATGTGTGCTATTTGGGAACCCTGTATGTGCAGATAAAATTGTGAACCTCTGTCTGGGGAATTTATGGCAGTAATGAGGTCTAATGTGGTTGTTAGAAAGAAAAAAATGTTATTTATCAAAATAATTTGATGGGATAGCTGGGCTCAGTGGCTCAGCCTGTAATCCCACGCCTTTGGGAGGCTGAGGTGAGTAGATTGCCTGAGCCCGCGGGTTCGAGACCTGCCTGGGCAGCGAGACCTCATCTCTACAATAAATCAAAAAATCAGCCGGGTGTGGTAGTGCATGCCTGTAATTCCGGCTACTCGGAAGGCTGAGGCAGAAGGATCGCCGGAGCCCAGCAGGTCGAGGCTGTGGTGACCGGGAGCGGCCACTGCACTCCAGTCTGGGTGGCAGAGTGAGACTCCAACTCAAAAATAATAATAATAATAATAATTTGATGGGATAATTTGACTTGCTGTGTTTTACAACTGATGATAAGTAGAATGTTGATTGCACATAAATCACTGCCTCTAAATGTCTTCAAACAGTTTGTGTTTGTTCCCTTCTGATCAAAGTCAAACTTGGGAGATTATGTAACCAGGACTGGGCCCAAGAAACAGCTCTTTCGCTCCTGGCAGTACACAGCTCTCAGCCTAAGCATTAATATTTTACAGGATAAGCCCAACTTTTGTATTTTTAAGATGG
>NW_007049740.1:0-582 GCF_000164805.1 Carlito syrichta
GCCTGTAAAGGTCCATCTGGAAGATCGCCTCTGACATAGGATATCAGTTATACCTATAATATTGGAGTGTGATTAATGACCAGTGTGCATACATGGCATGAGAACTTATAAAAAATCTCCCCTGACTGATGCATGGTGCATATCCCATTATTTCTCTCTGTCTTTCTAGGTTTTACTTCTTTCTATATATTTTTTAACTTCTATTTCCTGGTATACTGGGTAGTCAGCTCTTGTTCCCGAAAGCTGTTTCCCCTAGGGCTAAGATTAGAAACTAAATTACCATGATAGTTTTGTCGCCCTGCCCCCAGCCAGGCAGAACGTTTTCTTTTGTTTTGTTAATTACCAAAACTCTGTCTGCTTCAGCCCATGGTCGCCATCTTGGCAACCCTGCATTTCCTTGTTCAAGAGTGTGACAGCTACTATTTGATTTTTAGAGTAGACTTGTTAGGATAAAATATATACATATACACTCATAGCTGCGTAATCTATGCTTGCTGTTTTGTTTCCTTTTGCTACATTATTCAAGTGTAATAGTTACTATACGATTTATAAAAGAATTAACGATAAGGTATTAGCTTAATA
>NW_007049741.1:0-1426 GCF_000164805.1 Carlito syrichta
GATTCTCACCTAACATTTTTAGTGGTCCCACGGAGATTCTGGCATCTAACATACATATTGTATCCACTTGTGAGGAAAGTGACTCCATTTTTCAGAAATCAAAGTGGAAATTTAGAAAATAATGCAAACTCTTCAAACCCAGAAACGCTTTATGTTTTCAAAGAGTTCCACGAAGTCCCATGTCCAGTCATTTATATCAGTTTTCAGAAGTCCACTTACCCTTGGCGAGGGGACAGAGTGTTGTATTTTGTGACATTTTAAGAGCTTCACAGCAGAGCACACGACAATCACATCTATGTGATTCTTTCTGAAATTAGACAGTCAAGAGTTGGGGAGGCAACTGAGAGTGGCTGCTCAAAGCACAACTCTAGAGTCCAGCTGGAATAGGTATGAGCCCTGCTTCCACTTCTTCCTGCTGTGGACCTGGAAGAATACAGGGGCCCCGTGTCCTCATCCGAGAAATAGAGATGATACGATACTGGCCTCAGAAGAAAGTCGGGAGACTCACAGAGCTGTCAGTACCTGACACAAGCTCAGAGGAACATCGCTCTTTAAAGAAAAGACAGGAAGAAAAAATAGAAAAATCAGAACCAAAAAACCCCAATGAAGTTAGACTTAATACCGATTAGGATGAAGCTGACACCAAACGAGAAGATTCATGGTTTCTCAAAACTTCCTCATGCACGAGGGGATAAAGATGGACAGTGAGGAGAGCGCAGGGGAAACAGTACCCAACAGAAGTGCGATGTGTTTCTGTCCTGCAGAACTCACTCGTTGCTGCTGTGTCATTGACTGAGCAAAGCCAGGTTTGCACAGGATTGATCACATTTTCCCATGGGACAAAACTCTATCTTCCTCCCACACCAGGAAGCAATGGCCAGCATCCTTATCCTTCTTCCAGCTTAGTGCTAGCTCTTGACTTAGAAAAGTATATCACGGTCAACTACCCTTTATTTTAGCAATAGTCCCACAGAGTCAGTCCCGGCACCGGACAGCAGGAGCTCCTCGCAGAAGGGCTCAGACACACCCCAATCGCTGCAGTGGCGCCAAAGCCTCAAACCGATGCCCCTGTGACCCGGGATCCCTCATCCGTCCTTCCTTTTTTTCTACTCCTTTGAATGTAATACTCAAACCGCTCGATGATCTGAAATTGTGCAGTTTCTCCCTTAGAATGAAGCCCTGGTACCTCCGCAGCAGAATTATCCAGAAGACCAGGAGAACCCTCCGTATGATGATACCGTGGCTCCTCCAGGATATCCCTGGAGGCATCCGGCCCCACATTGGGTGATGCCCACACGAATGGCAATGCAACCTCTAGTAGAGGGTGGCGGTGCCGGCTCCGAGAAAGGGTGTTGTTTCACAGAGGGGGTTCAGCCCATCGAGCTTGTGCCTGGCTATACTCTTAACCTCACTTTTTTTTTTTTTT
>NW_007049742.1:0-659 GCF_000164805.1 Carlito syrichta
AGGACGATGGGTGACTGCTCACCCCATCCACAGAACACTGACACAGAGAGAGCGTTTCCATCCCGAGTGGGAAGAATTTACACTGCTAGCCATCAGGCCACACTTTCTGCTGTGTGGTGCCTTCACAAAATGTGCGTGGATGATCTCCTTTGCTCAGGTGAGGAACAGGCTTCAGTGGAAACTGACCCAGGTCACAGGGAGAGTGAGTGGAGGCGCCCAGGAGAAGGGCTGTTTGCCTTCAAAGCCTTGCATCTCCCAGGTGCCACTTGGCTGCTTTGGAAAGACTACCGGGTGGCTGATCTGTTTCTGTTCTTTCCTGCTCACCTTTCATTGGTTCTGTGGTATCCTCTGATCTGCTTTTAATGCCCCACTCTGGACACAATCCTCATTCGGAGCACGGGTCTGGAGTGAATGACCTTCTCACACTTCGGATCTACATTTGAACATGCAAAGCGTTTCTGAACTCAACTACAGAATTCCTTCAGCTATCTTTCTAGCTTTCACTCTTTTATTTGTCATTTCACAGATCTGTATAATGTTGCGGCTGTTGTTCCCTTTCACTGAGGGTGATCTCTTCTCAGCAATGATTTTTTTTCTGCAAAAAAAAAAAAAAAAAGCCTCTTACAAAATGCCTGCTGCAAGTAAGGCTGGAAAGGTTT
>NW_007049743.1:0-725 GCF_000164805.1 Carlito syrichta
ATCTCTCTGCATATCCAAATGGTATCTTTCTTGCTATTCATATTAGTTGACTTTTTGCAACTCATTATATAATCAACTTTTCATCTGTTAGTGTCATTAGCATTCAGAATAATTCCTAATCATTCATAGTTTCTTCATGGGTGAAACTACTTGACATATCTCATCTAAGTGGAATTATACAGTGTTTGGAATTATACTGGTTTATTTCACTTAGCTTAATGGTCTCAAGTTTCAGCCATGTTGTACCATTTGTCAGAATTTCTTTCCTTTATAAGGTGAAGTATTTAAGAAGTTCCTGTTGCTTTCTTTTCTTTCACTACTAATCTTTTGGGAAGAGGAATCAATATTTGCCATCATTGTTCCCTCAACTCCCATTCATGCTTTCACATAGGAAAGTTGGTACCTCTTTGGACTTTAGTTTCCTTATCTGGTTCAGGTCCCTAATTTTTCAGATGTTTCTCCTCAATTTTATTTATTTATTTATTTTTTTGAGTTGGAGTCTCACTCTGTCACCCAGACTGGAGTGCAGTGGCCGCTTCCGGACACCGCAGCCTCAACCTGCTGGGCTCCGGTGATCCTTCTGCCTCAGCCTTCCAAGTAGCCGGAATTACAGGCATGCGCTACCACGCCCGGATGATTTTCTGATTTATTGTAGAGATGAAGTCTTGTTGCCCAGGCGGGTCTTGAACCCGCAGGCTCAGGCAATCCACTCACCTCAGCCTCCC
>NW_007049744.1:0-754 GCF_000164805.1 Carlito syrichta
GTTCCAGATAAGTTAGAGTCTCTCTGTCTTTCTCTCCCATCAGCTTTCTTTTCAATTCATTAGAAAATTTTGATCTCCAGCAGAAACCTGCAGTTTTGCAATTCATAGTTTCACTATTCTTGAGGGAAACGTAACACTTCTTGCCTGATATCTCTGAAAATATCTCAAATTGATTATTGTTTGCCAGGCAGTGAAATGCATGGCTCTTACTGGAACCAGATATCTCATACATCTTGAATCATAGGAGATAACCTGGCATATTTAGCATCTTCATTTAATCCATAATAACATTAAGAAAATTAAAGTGACAAGGAATAATCACATGGTGGGCTTGGGCTCTCAATTTCAAGTTTTCCAATTCTAAAGCCTATCCTTTGTTGAGTTTTTAAATGTACCAGCAATCCTCTGAATGTCAGGCCCACCAAGCTGGGCCACAGCTGAGAGGGACAAACCCAGGTGGAGCCTGGATGTCAGTTGCAATGGAGAACTCCATTCCAGGATAGCAGGGTAGGACAGGATGGGGCAGCCCCTGTGAGTACTTACTTGAAGAAGAGACAATCCAGCAGCTCCCCTCCTGAGGAGATCTCCCTGACAATAAGAAAGTGAGAGGAGAGGACTGCACCTTCACCCACCTCCACTGCCCTTCCTCCTTCCCTGATCCAGACACTGAGGAGAGAGTAAAAGAGGTGGCTTTGCAGGAGAGACCAGATTAAAGGACAAATTACAGAACCTGCCATAAGAAGGCAGGGTTTAA
>NW_007049744.1:1728-2484 GCF_000164805.1 Carlito syrichta
ATTTGTAAAAAACATAAGAAGTAGACTCAGAAAGAAAGAACAAAGTATACAAGAGATGGGTGATTATAACAAGAGGCCGAAATGACACCTGATTAGTATCCCAGAAGAAGAAAGGGAAATGGAGAACAACTTGGAGTAAGTATCCCAGGAGATAATTCAAGAAAATTTCCCCCATCTCACCAGAGATGTGACCAAACAAGCAAAATAGATACAGAGAACCCCCACAAGACATCAAATGAGAAAGCCAACCACTAGACACATAATAATTTGCCTCCACAAAGTAGGCACAAAAAGAAAAATTCTAAAAACAGCAAGAGAGAAATGTCAGACTACCTATCAGGGGAAACCAATCAGAATAGCAGAAGACCTATTGACAAATACTACAAGCAAGAAGGAACTGGAGTCCTATATTCAAAGTCTTCAAAGATAAACAATTTCAACCAAGAATTTTCTATCCAGCCACACTTAGCTTCATCAGTGATGGAGAATTAAAATCCTTCCCAGAAATCCAATCCCTAAGAGATTATGCAGCTTCCAGACCAGCTCTACAGGAGATACTTTTTAAGTGTATTAATTAATTAATAATCCCTAAGAGATTATGCAGCTTCCAGACCAGCTCTACAGGAGATACTTTTTAAGTGTATTAATTAATTAATAATTAAGATATTAAGCACAGAAGAAAGAAAGAAAAAAAAGAATGGCCACATACTTCCCAAGAGAACAGCAGAGCACAGAATCAAAAGAGAATACAGTGCA
>NW_007049745.1:0-1740 GCF_000164805.1 Carlito syrichta
GTATAACCCACTTCAGCAAGTTAGTTAACCTTTCTCTTCTTCAGCATATTCATGGGTTCTCATTAATCAAGGTGACCCATAAGGTTGTGAGAATGTACTGAGTCCAAATATAGAAAGTCCTTGCCACATAAGATGGGCTTCGTGTGTATTCACTCTTAGCTGTGTTGCTGTGTGAAGGCAAGAGCAGAGAGAGAGCTGGCATTGAAAATGTGGGCATCTGCTCAAAAGTCACAGAAGCCTTCCCTGACCACCCATATTAAAATCTTAACTTCTCCCCTCCTTGATTTTTTTTCTATGTGGCAAATCATTATGTATTCACTCTGTGATTTACTTACTTGTGTATTAGCTATTTCTCTCTACCCATATGCTTTCCATAAGGATAAGGACTATTTACTGTGTGTTGTGTTCACTGGTAGACTCTTGATGTCTGTAATGAATGAAAAATTGGAACCAAGCTGACCCCCTATGGACCTAGAAGTGGCCTGCTCAGCTCGATTGGGGCTAAAGGAACAGGTGACAGGCAGCCTCATGAACTTGAGCAGCCATTGTGGTCAAGCACAGTAGTGACAATGGCCAGGTCAGTTGCACAATATAAAACATTTGTACAAAAGCCCCATACCAGTAAGATTAAACCAGATAGTTATGGAAGTGGGAAAAGTTTTCTGAGTTTGAGATTGTTTTGTTTTGTTTACATTAGTGACTTGTTCTGACCTGTGCAAGTCTTCTGCAAGATACTTGTGTCAATCCAATCCAGTGTCTGGGAGAGAGGTATGGGGCTTATGGACCTTCTCAGCTCATGTCATTATGACTGGTGGTGAGTAGGATGGTGATACTCTTTCACCAAACAGTGAATACTAAAACATTACAGAACTGGATCAACCAACTTATGAGACTTGAAGTAAGGAATTAGAATTCTCACTTGCTTCCCAATGTCTCTGTCAGAAATCTCAAATGCTTCTCTCTTGTTTTCCTGCTCTTGATACTGAAGCCCTGACATTTAGAAAGGAGAAAGAAGATAAAGAGATGTTTTTTCCCCAAATAAGTGTGTTTGGTTGTTTCTTTTTATAGTAGCACCCTGATATACTAGACTAGAGCTCATTGAGGGCAGAGCTTGTATTTTGTTCACAATTATATTTTTTAGTGCCTAGACTATTACCAGCTACATATGAGAATGATTTGAAAAAAATAACTGAATAAGCGTATGGGCTATATTTATTTGGGGCTATATTTAATTCTTCTGATAGTATTAGTTTCTGTCTAATGTAGGATTTTCTCTACACAAGCTTGCTTTGTACTTAAGATATTCGGTGATAATTTGGAGTTATCTTTGGAAAGAGGCATATTTCAACTAAAATGCACATGCAATAATGGATACAAACTAAAAATTTATGCCCTTTTGAGTTGAATTGGCAGGCTGGAAGTATCTCTGTGGGTGCATAGATGTTGTAAGGGACCATGTTACACAAAGCCAAGGGTCCGTGCTGCATCAAGCCATAGAGATATAATCCCAATAAGCAACGGTTCACTCGGATAATATGTGAATTCATTCTGTTTGCCAGAAAAGCTGGGCCAGGGTCAGCAAGAGAATGGTATCAATACAGCTGTTCTATGATGAGCTCCAAGCTGTGAGGCTCAGGAGTTGGTGTGTGGGTAGATTTTCCAAAGTGGAAGGACTTTGGCTGGCCCTGGAAACAAAGCTGAGTCCCCCTTGGTAACCAGCATTCATCTCAGGACCCAAGA
>NW_007049747.1:0-879 GCF_000164805.1 Carlito syrichta
CTACTTGAATATCTTTGGCAATCTGATTATATAATAAATGTCAAAATGATACTGTCACCACTGAAAAGTTAAGCCACTCATCAACTTAATGCAAAAATCCAAGGAGGTGTCAATGAAGTGGGCAGTCAACTATCATGCCCCCAAAAAACATATAAATTACCATTTCTAATATTAAGTGTCAAAATGATTCAGTCAATAGTTTATGGTTTGGAATCCAGGTATTCTGAGCCTACAGAAATCTACATGGTGCCAATGACACAAAAAGCTACACAGAAATATGTTTGGCATCACTTTTGTCTGATCATGATTCTTCTTCTCCCCCATTCCTGTATGTTAAACCTTCCCATTTATTTCTGCAATGCAAATCCAGAAAAAAATGAATAAACCTCAGAAATATTCAGAATCTTAAAGTAGGTATGAAGTCAAATTCCAAGATTTTATAATAAATACCCTAAGTTGTCTGTCAAAAATTGGTAAACCTAGCTCTGTCACCTATTAGATACATAAACTGTGGAAGATGACTTGACATTTCTTAATCTTGAATTTTTATGTTTACAAAAAAGGAAGAATAATCTCCATTTTATAATTTGTTTGAGGATTAATAATCTAAAAGCCTTGAGGTATATTATATCAGCACCATGGCAGAAGAGGTGGCTTCTGAATCTTCCTCTACCCATAGAAAATTTAAACAAACATGTGTTCACAGATAAATTCTGTCTAAGAGAAAGTCAAAAATAATTTGAGAGACTCCTGTCTACTATTAACTGATACAGCATTAACTGATACAGCATTAATATAAAACCAGTAGGAAAAGCTGAGGCACACTTAGGAATACACCAGGGACTCAGGCATAAAATTAGGAAGAAATCCCCAACACCC
>NW_007049748.1:0-933 GCF_000164805.1 Carlito syrichta
TTATTAGTCAAGGCTCTGCCAACTGGTGACAGCTTGCAAGAAGAGGATTCCAAGCAAGATGGCCCTGAGCCCCCACTGAGAGCTCCCTTAAGTAGTCCTAGCTTACATTTTGGTTAGCTAAAGTTAGAGTTGGACATTTTCCAGAGCTCTTATTGCAATATTCTGCTGACATCAGCAAGCTAGTGAGTTTACAGAAGCAGATGTGTAGTGGTTAAAGATACAATTTATCTTGCAATGTTTACAGAGGAGAAACCTTCAAAGAAAAACCTCCAGGAAGGGAGTAATTCCTGTTTCAAGGCTGAAGTCATTTCTTTCATCCTCCCCCCATACAATTCCAGGAGCAGAGGCTGCTTCTTTTCCCTTTCACAGTTGGAAGAGGCTATGCTCTGCTTCAGGTAATTATTTTTTTGGGAGGATCTTTCAACACGCTTGCCCATTTCATGAAAGGTGATTTGCAAGTGCACCTGCCACACTTCCCTGAGTACTCAGCAGTTTTTACCTAAAATGGCATGACTTCCATGCCCACCCTCCCCATTCACCTGATCTCAAGTGACTTTTTATTGTTTCTCTGGATAAAAAAGTCCTCAAAGGGAAATATTTTGCTGATGTGGAAGAGGTCAAACAAATGAACAAAAGGCAGAAACTCTAAAAGACTTCAAGGTGGACTAGTTCAAAAACTGTTCTGAACAATGGAAAAAGCATCTCAGTAGGTGTATTGCATCAAACAAAGAGTACTTCAAAGGTGTGATTGAAGTTTAAACATGTAAGATTAAATATGTAATAATTTTTTGTAAGTAAATTCCTATATTTAGAAAGGGGCTCCTCTCTTGTACCTCTGAAGAAGAATGTTGCGAGTGTGTCTCTGGCCTTGTCAGCTGAAAGCAAACCACTCCTGGTGGACATTAGGACCAGGTGTGTAGAAAAATCATCCTC
>NW_007049749.1:0-481 GCF_000164805.1 Carlito syrichta
ATGGCCATCTGCATGGAATCTGTTGAGGCTGACACCATCTCATCTCCCCTCAGTCCCACCCCAGATCGCCAGCAGCACCTCCACCATCCAGGTCCTGGAGGGACAGCCCATCTCCCTGCCCTGTGTCATGCTGGCCGGGCGGCCCCTTCCAGAGAGGCGCTGGCTTAAGGATGGCCTGTCTGTGACTGTTGGGCTTCTGGATGCGGAGGGTGGTGGCCTGGGGAAGGAGGGGGCTGTCACATCCATACTTGGTCTCTGGGTTGCTATTGTCCTGTTTGAAATGTCCTCTCCTTCTTCCCTCTCTTTTATTTTGAGTCTGGGGTCTCCCTCTGTCACCCAGACTGGAGTGCGGAAGCACAATCACCGCTCACCAAAGCCTCCACCTCACGGGCTCATGTGATCCTCCAGCATCAACTTTCTGAGTACCTGGAACAACACGTGTGAAACACCATGCCTGGCTCATTTTAATTTAATTTAATTT
>NW_007049750.1:0-1194 GCF_000164805.1 Carlito syrichta
CGGTGAGATCTCATCTCTACAATAAATCAAAAACCAGTCGGGCATAATAGCACGCGACTGTAGTTCCGGCTACTTGAAAGGCTGTGGCGGAAAGATTGCCAGAACCCAGCAGGTGGAGGCTCCGTTGGCCTGGAATGTGTCACTGCACTCAAGTCTGGGTGACAGAGTGAGACTTCAACACACACACACACACACACACAAAGAATCATAAAGAACAAAAAAAGCCCAAATGGCGTAACTTCAGCCACTGTGGGCAGGAGGCTTGGCGTTGGCTCACGTTTTGGCTCCAACCCTCTTTCCATTTCCCATGATCAACGCACTCCTAGTTAAATGTCTTTCTGTTCGCTAAATTCAAGGACATTTGAAAATAATATTTGTGTCTCGAAACTTTGTTTTACAGACCTCGCACTACACTCCCTGTCTATGTGATCAACTATCTGAAACTCCGGTCGCTGCCATATCGGACAGTTATCTGCCGTGACGACAACCTCCCCCCTCCCATGTCACATTTCACAAAAATGCTCCTGTTCTCAAACTCTTAAAGAAAGCCTTAGAAACACCCAGCTTCAAACACTCAGCACCAAATATCTCTTCAGTGTTTGGACCCCTCTTCAAACTTGAGGAGGTGGACCAACCGGTTTTTCTGTAATTTACTTTCTAAACAAACTTTTTCTCAGAGACCCTTGTGAAATTCTTTGCATCTTTCCCAGGACACAGCCACCGTGACCTAACAGTAATTACGCCTCCGTGCAACTGAAGAAACAACACACTGAATATATAACTTCACAACATTAGCATACTCTGGTTGAGGGTGTATTTTGTCCCTGTCTGTGGGACTTGTCCATAAAGCATAATGCTTTCTGATGATGACCCTATTTGGGTTCTTTAAAGGGATGAAAGTGTCAGATAGTTATGAGGCACCGCACTCCCCCGACCTTACCTCCTGGGTCTCGGAGGAGCCCTACGCGAGTGGGTGTTCAGGATGAGTGTCTGTGGAGGGGTTGAGGTGGTAAACAGCCCATCTGAGGAGAGTCCCCGGGGTGTGCGAGGGCTACTGCAGATTGCCGCTACTGCCTGGAGCCTCAGTGGGAGCTCACATGAGTCCTTGTCTTGGGGGATACTGTCACAGCCTCTCCAACCTGCTAGAATAAATGAGAGCTTTCTGTTCTGGAATATTAGATGGGTGGTGGATTC
>NW_007049751.1:0-889 GCF_000164805.1 Carlito syrichta
TTTTAAAAAAACTTAAAAACTCAAACTTACTCAATATATAAAAGTTTAAATGTATTATGGTCAACTGTGGTTCATCCAGGAACACAAGGTTAATCATTTAGTATCAATCAATCTATTTCACAGTATTAGAAAACCCAAAAGGAAAAATCATATAAGCATCTCATTAGCTACAAAAAAAAAATTAACAAAATTCAAAACCTTAATGTTAAAAGCTCTCATCAAAATAGAAATACATAAAACTGAGACAAAAACATCAACCTGGTAAAGGATATCAATGAAAATTCTACTGCTAAATCACACTAAATGATGAAAAAAAATACTCCTCTCCCATTGGATCAGGAACAGTTTATAGATTCCAATTTTAAAACTTTTGCCTAATATCACATTAAAAATTCAAAACAGTGTTGTAGTAAGACAAGAAAATAAAATTGGAAGGATTTGAAAGAGGGACATCAAATTGTTTTATTCACAGGCAATGTGATTAGGTAGAAAGCCTGTTGGTCGCTGAGCACAGTAACTCACGCCTATAATACCAGCACTTTGTGAGGCTGAGGTGGAGGATTGCCTGAGTCCAGGAAATTAAGCTCAGCCTGGGCAACTTGGTGAGGCCTCATCTCTACAATAAATTTTTTTTTTTTTTCATTAATCAGTAGTTTTTATTATGGTTTTGTGGGGTACAGTTAAGGGTAGGTGTACAATGACGTTTCATTCAGGCACCCTGTAGATAAGAAGTGTTTTCCCATCCCCCGACAGATATTTGCTACTGTTAATCCCATCCCCCTCCCCCCCATAGTTCCCAGTACCATCCGTCATTTTCTCATAGTATTGCATTGGATGTTCAAGGTCCATTATATGAGTGAGAACATGTGATATCTCGGATTTTTGTTTT
>NW_007049752.1:0-822 GCF_000164805.1 Carlito syrichta
TGGATCCAGTCACATTTTTCTTATACATATCAAATCATAAAAATTCAGGCCACAGTATTTTTAAAAAGTTAACAAATAGGAAAAGAAATAACAAGAAAAAGAAATAAGAAATTAGTCTGTGTGGACGATTTTACTCACTAAATAAGGGTATTCCCCAGACTATACTAACATAGATCTGCTACTATAAATCGATAGACATGATTGCTATTCCCTCAGTGGAGCTCAGTCTCCATATAGGTTTCATATTGCAAGCATCTTACCATTGACTATATTTCTAAAATTTAAGAAACTTATCTTTCGTGTACTATTGCCCCTAAACATAAAACAACAGTGCTTACTGGTAATCATAACAAAGGAAGATTAAAATTTTCCATTCAAGGAAGAAAAAAATGCTTATATGGATCTGTTAAAAGAGAGTACATCTGGATTTTGCACTGAATTTAAGTAATTTTTCTGGAGTACTTTCAACAGATGAAATGTTTGTGTGGAACCATATTTTTTTTTTTTTTAGTTGGAGTCTCACTCTGTCACCCAGACTGGAGTGCAGTGGCCACTCCCGGCCACCGCAGCCTCGACCTCTGGGCTCTGTTGATCCTTCCGCCTCAGCCTTTCGAGAGCCGGAATTACAGGTATGCGCTACCACGCCCGGCTGATTTTTTGATTTATTGTAGAGATGAGGTCTCACTGCCCAGGCGGGTCTTGAACCTGCGGGCTCAGGCAATCCACTCACCTCAGCCTCCCAAAGGCGCGGGATTACAGGCTGAGCCACCGAGCCCGGCTGGAACCATATTTAGTAGCCTAGTCTTGCAAGCACAGTTGATT
>NW_007049753.1:0-789 GCF_000164805.1 Carlito syrichta
TTCCAGAAGTTCAATCCCTGGTAAAAAAAAAAAAAAAATGTTTCTTGTCAGTACAGGTCTTGTTAAGAACAAGATCCCTGATGAATTTTAAAATTTCTTTTCCCCCCCCTCTGCCTGCCAGAGGCTAGAGGGTTTTTCTTCAATATTCACTGTGAAGACCTGGAAGAGTTCCCAGAGCTCAAAAGTGCAAAAGTGTGAGGGGCCCCCTCTGGCTGGTTCCCTTGGAGTGTTTAAAGTCACAGAGTTGCCCACAGGGAGCCTCCAGCAATAGATTCAGATTTTCCCATCCTGGCCACCCAGGCACTGGCTCCCGAAGAGGTCTTTGCTAGTGGGTTTCTGCTTAGACAAGTATTAAATCTGTATATGTGTATAATTTCAGGGACCCTAGTTTTCCCTGTGATTTGACTTAGAGCTGGATCTAAGAAGAATTCATTTTTCATTTTGTTGAGATTTTAACTTGTTAGAATAAAGTGGCACTTCTACACTTCTTATTCATCTTTTTAAAAAGTGGAAACAAAGATAGTATTTATTGATGTCTGAAAGTTACCTTTTGTAAATCAGATGAAGGAAAATGCAAAGTTGATAGAATTTCATAATACTTAACTGAGGTAGCACAAGGGTGAAACCATTACATGGAGTGTCTTTGAAAGTGAATTGGTTTGGACATAGTTCCTTCAAAATTTTAGAAAGACACTTAACATATGTTTCTATATGCACATATGCAATTTTCATATATACATGTGTGTGTATGTGTATCTCACAACTAGCGACTTTGTGTTACACAGACAT
>NW_007049754.1:0-799 GCF_000164805.1 Carlito syrichta
ATATTTTATGATCATAATATTAAGATAAATTATTGCATGCAGCACTTTAACTTTCAAAACATTAAAATGTTTCCTATGACTTTCTTTTTTTATCTTATAACAATTCCGTGAGATTTGGAAGACATCAATTCTTGTGCAGTAATTTCAGGTTCATTGTTTGAAAATGGTTCAAAGCCGGGTTCGATGGCTCAACCTGTAATCCCAGCACTTTGGGAGGCTGAGGTGAGTATATTGCCTGAGCCCATGGGTTCGAGACCCACCTGGGCAACTTGGTGAGACCTCATCTCTGCAATAAAATCAAAAATTAGCTGGGCGTGGTAACGCACGCCTGTAGTTCCAGCTACTTGGAAGGCTGGGGCAGAAGGATCACCAGAGCCCAGCAGGTCGAGGCTGCGGTAGCCAGGAGTGGCCACTGCACTCCAGTCTGGGCGACAGTGAGACTCCAACTCAAAAAAAAGAAAAAAAGAAAATGTTTCAATAATGTTGATTCACTCTGCTTCTGTATTCTATGATTTCTAGTTTAAGGCATTATTAAACCGCATTAATTACATGTCTACCTAAATAAATGATTTTACTTGTTTCAAGTAATGAAAGAAATAAATAACTGCTATGCTCATTTTAACATAAACATAGCAGAAAAAAGCAAATATGATTATGAAAGATTATTGCATTGTTATGTGAAAGCATCAGTGTGCCAGACACATTGCAATCTGCTAGAACATTCCTCAAGCAACTCTAAAGTTAACATAAGCTGGTTAACCTGTTCACTCATTGTCTTCTTTTCACAAGCATATTTAAA
>NW_007049755.1:0-1106 GCF_000164805.1 Carlito syrichta
CTGTGTTCATAAGTGATATTGGTCTGTAGTTGTCTTTTTTTTTCCTTTCTGTGTCTTTGTCTTGTTTTGCTATCAGAGTAATTCTGGCCTCATATAGTGAATTTGAAATTATTCCCTACACTTCCATCTTTTTAAAGCGTTTGAATAAAACTAATATTAGTACTTTAACTGCTTGGCAGAATTCAGTTGTGAAGTCATCAGGTCCTAAGCTTTTCTGTCTTTTTTTTTTTTTGAATTGGAGTTTCACTCTGTTGCAGGTTAGTATACAGCTGTGCTGGCAATCCTTCTGCTTTAGATCCTCCTGTTTAATTTTGCATAAAATTATTTGTTGAACAAATGAATGAGTGAATGATCAGTCAAGGGTCTTTTTTGTTGACTTTAAAAATCCAACATGTAGTTAGAAGTTATTGTTTGTCTTTTGAATCTGACAAGTAGTTATAGCATTCTTCTGAATATAAAAAAGAGAAATAGTATAAGTGGAGAATAATTAAGATTTCCCCAAAATTTACCTGTCAGTTTTTTTTTTTTGCTGTTGTTTGTTTGTTTGTTTGTTTTACAGAGAACTCCATCTCATTAATTTTGTGTTTTGGAAGCACCTCTTTCAAATTTCGTCACATAAAAGATGTAAAAACAAATCTTCAATGTGAATTGGCTCTAGGCATCTGCTGTTTCAGTAAACCATGATTACAGCATTTCGTACTGCTGAGTGTGTTTGGGATGTGAGATTACAGGTGACATTTGAATTATTTTGAGAACCTTCTGATGCTTTTTCTTAGTGATTGGCAGTAGCAGAACACTGTTGAAGGAGGAGGGCACATGAGATCAATAAGTGTAGCTTATTCCAAACCAGGCAGTGTGAGGATCAATGGGATATCTAAACTTCACCAGTACGATGACCACTTATGTACCTAATCCTGAATTGTACCCCATATTATTAGAACAAAATTTAAAAAATAAAAAAGAGAAGTTCTTGAAAAAACGTTAGCCTTTGTTTCCCTGTTAGTTTCTGATCACTTCTACTGCATTGGCTCAACTACATTCCTGACATAGTCCATTACATGCTAAGTGCTTAGCAGCAGAAATGAATGAAATGCCATTCTATCCTA
>NW_007049756.1:0-1472 GCF_000164805.1 Carlito syrichta
ATGGATTATGTTTTTTATTTGGGTTTCTGTTTGTTTATTAGAGGTGTAGAGAAATGCGATTGTCTTTTGTACATTTATTTTGTATCCTGAGACTTTGCCAAAGGTCTTTATCAGTGTAAGGAGGTTTTTGACAGATTCTCTCGGGTTTTCAAGGTATACAATCATGTCATCTGCAAAGAGAGATAACTTGACTTCCTCTTTTCCTATTTGGATACCCCTGATTGCCTTCTCTTCTCTGATTGCTCGAGCCAGGACTTACAATACTATGTTGAACAGGAGGGGTGAGAGTGGGCATCCTTGTCTTGTTCCAGTTTTCAGGGGAAATGGTTCTAATTTTTGTCCATTTAGGAGTATGCTCGCTGTGGGTTTATCATAGATAGCTTTTACTATTTTGAGGTATGTTCCCCGTATGCCTAGATATTCAAGGGTTTTTATCAAGAAAGGGTACTGGATTTTATCAAAAGCTTTTTCTGCATCTAATGATATAATCATGTGGTTTTTGTTTTGACATCTGTTGATGTATTTAATAACATTTATGGTTTTACGAATGTTGAACTAGGCTTGCATCCCAGGAATGAAGCCTACTTGGTCATGATGGATGATTTTTGAGATGTATTGCTGAATCCGGTTTGCTAGGATCTTGTTGAGAATTTTAGCATCTATGTTCATCAAAGATATTGGCCTGTAGTTCTCTTTCTTTGCTGGATCTTTGCCTGGCTTGGGTATCAATGTGATGTTGGCTTCGTAAAATGATTTGGGGAGTGTTCCATCTTTTTCAATTGCCTGGAATACCTTCAGTAGGATTGGTATCAGCTCCTCCTTAAATGTCTTGTAGAATTCTGCTGGAAAGCCATCTGGTCCAGGGCTTTTTTTTGTAGGAAGTTTTCTTATTACGTAGTCGATTTCCTTGATTGTTATTGGTTTATTTAGGGTCTCAATTTCTTCTTGTTCCAACATAGGTAGGTTGTGTGATGTCACAAAGTCCTCCATTTCCTTAAGGTTTTCAAGATTGTTTCCATACAAGTGTACATAGTAGTCTCTAATGATCTTTTGTATTTCTTCTGGGTCAGATGTGACTTCATCTTTTGTGTTTCCGATTGTGCTTATTTGGTTTTTTCTCATTTTTTCTTGGTCAGTCTAGCTAGGGGACCATCGATCTTGTTTATTCTTTCAATGAACCAGCTTTTTGTTTCATTGATTTTTTTCTATTATCTTTTTGTCTTCTATGTCCTGGATTTGGGCTTTTACTTTGGTGATCTGGATTCTTCTGCTGAAATTAGGGTTTTTGTGGTCTTGCTTTTCCAGCTTCTTTAGGTGGCTTGTTAGGTTGTCAATTTCTGTTCCTTCCATTTTCCTCATGTGTGTTTGTAGGGATATAAATTCCCCTCTTATTACAGCTTTTAAGGCATCCCAGAGATTTTGGTAAAATGTTTCTTCATTTTCATTTGTTTCCAAGTATCTTTTGATCCCTG
>NW_007049756.1:2579-8604 GCF_000164805.1 Carlito syrichta
GAATCTCTTGTGTTTGAATTTTGTATCACTGATTAGATAAGGGAAGTTTTTTGAATGATCTCATGGAAAGCTTGTCCAATGTGGTCTCTGTTCTGTTTCTGCCTCAGGGAGTCCGATTATTCTTAGGTTAGGCCTCTTGAGGTAGTCACTCATCTCTTGAAGGTTTTGTTCTGTCTTTTTGAGCTTATTTTCTATGTTTTTAAGAGTTTGGGTTATTTCTATATTTTCATCCTGAAGCTCTGAGATTCTTTCTTCTGCTTGGGTAATTCTGCTTTCCATGCTTGTCAATTTGTTATTTATTTCATTCACAGTATTCTTTATTACTGTTATCTCAGATATCAGCTCCTTCCTAGTTTCTTCTTGTGTCTCCTCAATTCTTTTTAATCTCTCCATTATTGTTTTGATATCTACATTTGCAGTTTGAGACTCTTCATTCTGGGGACTTTTCATTGTTTGCACTCCAAAGTCAGATTTCTCAGTGTCTGCTCTCCCAGGGGTCTGGGAGATACCCATATTCTTCTTTTGGTTTTTCTTCATTTGCGTAGATTTTTCTCTTGTTCATTTACAGAGTCTCACGAATCCACCTATGCTGTCGTCATCTTGTGGGATCCCCTAGAGAGGCCTTTAAAAGCAGCCATTCAATCACTTTTTGTTGTATCACTCCATACTAATTCTCTGCATAGGAGAGAATAACTATCTCACAACCCTTTTATTCATTAATTTTATTTACTTGCTATCTAATTCCTGCCTCTAGAATGTAAACTCCATGAGAGCAGAGACCTTGTATGGACCTAGAACAGAAGTGGCATATATTAGGCATTCAATATATATTTGTGAGTGTAGTCACCATGCATATTTGAAATAACATTAAAAAGTAACATAGGTAGAAGTCAGATGAAAAAGTAACCATAGTTATAGGTTAGATTCCTTGAGAAGTAGACTATGAGATGGAAATTAGTATTTTATCACAGTGTGTCCTTAGACTCAATATCTTTGAGCAAAGAGAAGGAAGTGGGAATGGGAAGAGGGAAAATATGACTGCGATATAGTTACAACAGAGGTCTCAATCAGCCCTGCAAAGAGCTCTGGACCTTGGGTGACCCTTCAGAGTTGACGCAAGTGGGGGCAGAGGGCTTTGTATTCCTCCCCCCTCATGAATCAACCAATTCCTTGATGTAGGCCCCCAGGAGAGGGATGTAAACTGAGCTCAATGACTCTTTTCAGTCAAGGGCAGTTTCCTGGGAAGGCTGATGGGAGAGGGCTGAGGGCCGTCAGCTGGCAGAACTCTTGAAAGCTGCAGGGGATAAATCCATCACTCCTTAACAGGAAGTTGCACCATGTAGCTCCATTTCTCCCATAAGTCCTGAGAGCAGCTCTTTCAGAATTCCAGAGGACTCTTTTCCTGGAGGAAACTTGCAAGAAGACATGAATGGGCCAGCTGTAACCCATTCTGCTGTAGTTGTTCTTGGAACCACAAATGACACCCATCATTTCCTTCCTCTAACATCTATCCTGGAGTTTCCTCACCAAGTAGTGCCTCTTGGCCTTGTTGGCTGACCTGGAGGGATGAACCAGACCCTCTGACTTTAGTTATCTGAGTTGTTAGTCTTCACATTGTGCTCAGATTGAGGTTGCTGCTTTTGTCCATTTTTTGTCAAAATTAGGAAAAAGAATCCCCAAAGACACTCATGTGGATCACTGGGCAATGTATTCTAGATATATTCTTCCCCACCATCACTTGGTAGCACCAGTCCTACCTTCTCCTGGTAAATTATCAGGGTAAATTATACCTGCCAGGATGGTGAGTTTTCTTGTCTGCTGCTCCTTGGCATGAGAAATCTGAAATGCCTGGATAGCAGCCACAGCTGAAAGTTCAATGGGATTTTTGCCAGTCTTCTGTTGGATATGTTTCCTCTTTGTGAACCAGGATTTTAAACACAGAGCCAAGAGCTATTGGTACGGGAAACAGAAATCTCTAAAGATAATTAACTGGAGTTATGGTGACCAGAGTCATTTTATATCCATCTCTTGGTTTACAAGCCCAGGTATTGCACTTCTTGACATCATAGCAATATAATGATGATTGTCAATTATGTGCAGCATAGAGTAATAGCATGTAAACTATGTCATGTGAAGAATGGTGGTCCATCCTTATGAAGTACAGTCCTTGAGCTGTGCCTAGATGTAGTGTCAATGGACTGCTCCATCATTCTTTTAGACTGGGTGGTGTGATATGTCACAAGACCAGTGGATCCTGTGGTCATGTGCCCATTGCCTAATCTCCTTTACTATGAAGTGAATTCCTCAGTCCAATGTGATAGTAAAAGGACTCAAATGTTGGTGGATCAAACATTCTGTCTGGCTTCAGATAGTTCTGCTGGATATCTTAGTGCAAGCTACTGTAACAAATCATCATAGACCAGGTGGCTTGAACAACAAACCTTCATTTCTCATAGTCTGGAGACAGGAAAATCCAAGATCAATGTGCTAGCAGGTCCAG
The DNA here is from genome assembly GCF_000164805.1 of Carlito syrichta. Lineage (NCBI taxonomy): Eukaryota > Metazoa > Chordata > Mammalia > Primates > Tarsiidae > Carlito > Carlito syrichta. The sequence goes on from NW_007049756.1 coordinate 5,080, forward strand.
GGTCTAATGAGGGCCCACTTTCTGATTTACAGAGGGCCTGTCTTCTTGTTGTAACCTCACAAGGTGGAGAACACAGACAGAAAGCAAGGTCTGTGTCTTCTTATAAGGACACTAATCCCATTCACAAGTGTTCCGTCCTCATGACCTAATGACCTTTCCAAAATCCATTCTCTTAAAACCACTGCACTGGGAGATAGGGTTTCAACACAAAAAATGTTAGTAGCGGGGATGTAAACATTCAATCCATATGCTAAGGTTTTGATAATATTAAAAACTACCTGGAATGGCTATCTATTTCAGTGAAAATTAATTGCTACCTCTGCCATGAAGGAAAAGTCTAATGTAATCAGCTTGTCACCAAGTGACTAGGTGATATTCTTGAGGGATAGTGCCACAATCAGGGGCTCAGTCTTGGTCTCTGTGATTGGACATTTGGTAGCAGGAGTAGTTAGATTAGCCTTGATTAGTGGTTTACTACATTGCTGAGTCATCTCTGCCACCATGGTTGCTCTAATCATGATTCCACTGCACCAACACTGGGATGGCTGATGACAGAGGCTGACTGACGTCAACAGAGGAAGTCAGTGCGTCTACTTAATTGTTAGTACCACTCTCAGACAGATGCTTGCTGGTGGACATTAACGTGCAACACTAAGATCTTCACACATCATGCCCACTTAAAAGTGCTCACACAAATGCCTATATCCCAGACCTCCTTGTCTCTAGTCTCCCTATTGGCCCCCGATCAACTAGCCTGTACATATTATAACCTATATTCTAACTACACATAGGGAAAGTCCTGCCCACTGAGAGGACAATCCTCATTACTTCTTATAAAGGCCCCCTTAAGTGAGGCTGAAATTCAGCCACTGTTCTTTTGTGTCTTGGCCCACATACCATGCCAACCCTTCTATTAATCAACATTTTTGTCCTTCCACTTCAGGCAGTCATAAGAGAAGATCACATGCATGACCTATGAGACCATAGATGTGAGTTGAGGAAAAGGCACAGGTGGATAACATGGGTCTCACACTGCTTTCTTGTGCCCTCCAGTCCTGCTTTCAATATTCCACTTCTAGCTCATGATAAATTACTAAGAGCCCATGGTCCGTTTAACTTTATGACTTGATGAGTTTATAAACCTTTTAGTACAGTTCATGGTGGACAGTCAGTCTCCTTTTCTCTACTAAGAATCTGTTTAATGATAGGCATGTAATTCTCTACCCTGAATGGTATGTTCTGGAACCTAGACATTCACACGGCAATTCTTCTGTTAGGGCTCATAATAAATTCATGCAGTGTAATTTTCCACCACAATCTTCCATTGCCAAAGGTTGTTCTGTGCTGAATGTACAAAGTGGCAGGACTGTTTATACCACGGTATTGACCTGTTTCAGCTCTTGATCCCACTCAAAGTGCAGCTGGTAGTCTTTCATGTCAACCCAGTGTATGGGCTGCAACAGTATTCCTGTGTGTGAAATATTGCCTCCAAAAGCTCAAGGTGAAAAATATGATATTGTGCACCTTTCTTTGTGGAAGAAAATGAGAGATGCAAATATCTTCCTTTTCGCTAAAGAGAATGTTCCACATTTTCTAGACCACTAGGCCTCTATAGACTTCATATTCCTGAAATTTTATGGGATGTCTCCCATACTCTGAAGCATATATGTTTTACTAAGGAATCCAAAATTCTTGCCACTTCTTGTTTATTTGGTCTAATTAGCCAGGTTTCTTTAGTCTGCATTATGACAGAGTGAAGTATAATTAATTAAGTTTTGGGGCAAGACTGTAAGCATTTATTGTTGTGGATTCTAAGTGAATGTGAACTATTTCTGATTTTCATTTTTGTTTGAGAGAGAAAAGAACACTTTTGACAAGTCATTTTATGTTCTGAGGTCACATTAATTTTCTTTTTAAAAAATTTTAATTAATTAACTTACTATTATAAAGATGTGGGGTACAATTTAGGGTTAGGTATACAAACACTGATAATACAGGTACCCTTGTTGATGAGGCATGCCCCTCCCTCCCCTAGCAGCTTCCCCAACTGCCAGTCCACCCCCCCAACAGTTTTCCACTACTGCCAATCACCTTCCCACAGCCTTATAATTGTTCAAGGTCACCTTATCAGTGAGAACATATGGAACTCAGTTCTGTGTTTCTGTGATAAATCACTGAGTATGATGGACTTCAAATCCATCCAATTTGCTGCAAAAGTCCATATATTTGTCCTTCTTTATGGCCGCATAATATTCCACTGTGTATATGTACCACAATTTTTTTACTCCAGTCCAGCTTTAATGGGCAACATGGTTGCTTCCATGTTTTTGCTATTGTGAATAGAGCTGCAACAGACATACATGTGTAGGTATCTTTTTGTAGAATGATTTGAGTTCCTCAGGGTATATTCCCAATAGGGTAATTGCTGGGTCATATGGAAGGTCAATTTCTAGTTCCTTCAGAAATCACCACACTGTCCTCCAAAGAGGTTGTATTAGTCTGCATTCCCACCAACAGTGTAGAAATGTTCCTTTTTCTCCACATCCTCGTCAGCATCTGTTGTTGTTTGTTTTATTAATAATGGCCATTCTTACAGGGGTTAGGTGGTATCTCAATGGGGTTTTGATTTGCATTGCTCTGATGATTCGTGAGGCTGAGCACTTTTTCATGTGTCTGTTGGCCGTCCGTATATCTTCTTTTGAGAAGTGTCTATTCATGTCCTTTGCCCACTTTTTAAAGGGGCTGTTTGTTTTTTCCTTTTGGCGCATTTGAGTTCCTTGTAGATCTCAGGGTACAAAATAAATGTGCAAAAGGCAGTTGTATTTCTCTACACCAACAACAGGCAGGCAGAGAGCCAAATAAAAAGCACAATCCCATTCACAATAGCCACCAAAAAAATGAAATACCTCGGCATCTTCCTAACCAGAGAAGTGAAAGACCTTTACAATGAGAACTACAAAACACTGCTCAAAGAAATCCAAAAAGACACAAACAAATGGAAAAATATCCCATGCTCATGGATAGGAAGAATCAACATTGTTAAGATGTCCATCCTACCAAAGGCAATCTACAGATTCAATGCAATACCCATTAAGTTACCAACATCATTCTTTTCAGTCCTGGAAATGACAATACAGAAATTTATATGGAGACATAAATGACCACCAATAGCCAAAACAATTCTTAGCAAAAGAAACAAAGCAGGAGGTATCACACTTCCAGACTTCAAACTTTGCTATAAGGTTACAGTAATCAAAACAGCCTGGTATTGGTACAAGAACAGGCACATAGACCAATGGAGCAGGATAGAGATTCCAGAAGCAAAGCCTCAATTCCTCAACCAACTCATCTTTGACAAAGCCTCCAATAACAACCACTGGGGAGAGGAGAACCTATTCAGTAGTGGTGCTGGGAAAACTGACTGAACACATGCAGAAGATTGAAACGGGACCCCTACCTATCACCATACACAAAAATTAACTCTAAATAGATCAAAGACCTAAACATAAAACCTCAAACTGTAAG
>NW_007049756.1:8659-56426 GCF_000164805.1 Carlito syrichta
TCTGCAAAGCCAAAGAAACCATCAAGAGAGCAGGTAGACAGCCCACAGAATGGGAAAAAATATTTGCCAACTGTGTATCTGACAAAGGCCTAACATTAATTTTCTCCAGCAAAGACATTACATCTGGCACAGCAATGCAAATGTAGCTATGAAGTGAATTTGTGATAGTCATCCTCCAGCATCAGTTTGCCTTCTGAAGGAGCCAAACTGATGAGTTGAATGTAAATATGATGGAGTCTATTATTCCTTTGTATCCTAGTTCTTTAGGGGTGTACTAATCTCTGCCATGATCCTCAGGATGTGGTATTGGTTTCAAGTTACCATCTTGGCTGGGTAAGGACAGTTGCAGAGGCATCCACTTAGCCTTCCCCACTATAATGGCTCTAAACTCTACAGGTTGAGGAAAGGGCAATGCCTACTGCCAACTGTGCACATTCTAATATATATTTGGGGACTAAGAAAACAACATCATGAACAAGGACCCACAGGTGACCCCACTCTAATTAGAAGGGTTGTGAAGATACTTCAGTTACCTAAGTATCAATGTCAAGTCAGACACTGAATCCAACAATCCTTGAAATGTTTGTGTATTCTCCCTCCCAGTGTATGGTTTCTAAGTAAATGACCCTAACTCCTTTTTTGGAAGGACTGGGAAAATCATTATCACATATAATTGCCATGGTATTGGAGGTTCTGTCCTCTGTGAGATCTGGCCTCTTTTTTTTTTTTTTTTTTTGAGTTGGATTCTCACTCTGTTGCCCAGGTCAGAGTGTGCAGTGGCATGCTCATGGCCACTGCAGCCTTGATCTGCTGGACTCAAGTGATCCTTCTGCCTCAGACTTCCAAGTAGCTGGAACTACAGGCATGCTCCACCAAACCTGGCTAATTTTTTGACTTATTGTAGAGATGAGGTCTCGCCAAGTTGCCTATACTGGTCTCGAACCCATGGGCATAGGCAATCCACTCATCTCGGCCTCCCAAAGTGCTAAGATTATAGGTGTGAGTCACCATGCCTGTCCTTATCTGGCTTCTTTTGATCAATGAGTTCTAGATCTAAAAACTGTCTCAGGTTCAGAGCAGCACATGATTACCTTTTATTTGGCAGTTACCCTCAGTTTCCTAATTCTTGAATTTTTGAGTACTTTTTATTGATGCTTTTTTCATTATACTTTTATCTTTATTTTTCAATTTTTATTTTAAAGATGTGGGTTACAATTCATTTTTAAAAACACTTCTGGGGTACATGTGATATTTTGTCACATGTATATATGCAATGATCAAGTCAGGGTATTGAGAGTATTCATCATCTCAAATATTTATTACTTCTATGTGTTGGAAACACTTCAAGTCTTCTAGATATTTTGAAATATATGATACATCGCTATTAACTACAGTCACCCTATTATGCTATGGAACATTAGTACTTATTCCTTCTCTCTAATTGTATGTTTATACTCATTAGTCAGCCTCTCTTCATTTCTGCTCCCTGATGCACACACCCTTCTCAGACTCAGTATCTATCATTTCACACTCTGCCTCTGTAAGATCAATTTTTTTTTAGTTCCACATATGAATGAGAACATGTGATATTTGCTTTTCTGTGCCTGGCTTATTTCACATAAATAATGACCTCCACTTTATGTATTTTGCTATAAGTGACATAATTTTATTCTTTTTTATGGCTGAATAATATTTCATTGGGTATATATACCACATTTTCTTTATCCACTTATTTGTTAACACTTAGGTTGATTTCATATCATCGCTATTGTGAATAGTGCTGCAATAAACATGAAAATGCATGTATTTCTTTGATATACTGATTTTTTTTCCTTTGGTTAAATGCCCAGTAGTGGGGTTGCTGTAGCATGTGGTAGTTCTATTTTCATTTTTTTTTTTTGGTGAAATCTCCATTTTTTTCCCCATTCTGGCTGCACTAATTAAAGTTCCCACCAAGAGTGTGTAAGTTCCCTTTCTCCACATACTTGCCAGCCTCTGCTATTTTTTATCTTTTTAATAATAGCCAATCTAACTGGGGTAAAGTAATATCTAATTGTGGTTTTAATTTGCCTTTCCCTGATGATCAGTGATGCTGAGCATTTTTTCATAAACTTGTTGATCATGTGTATGTCTTCTTTTGAGAAATGTCTATTCATGTATTTTGCCAACTTCTCAATGGAATTTTTTTTCTGTTGAGTTGGTTATTCTGGATATTAGTCCCTTGTCAGATAAACACTTTGCAAATATTTTCTTTCATTCAGCAGGTTTTGCTTCACTGTTCATTGTTTCCTTTGTTGGGCAAAAACTTTTTGGTTTAATATAGACCCATTTATCTATTTTTGTTTTTATTGCCTATGCGTTTGGTTTTTTTTTTTTTTTTTTTAGTTGGGGTCTCAATCTGTTGCCCAGACTGAAGTGCAGTGGCCACTCCCGGTCACTGCAGCCTCGACCTGCTGGGCTCCTGTGATCCTTCTGACTCAGCCTTCCAAGTAACTGGAACTGCAGGTGCATGCTACCACACCTGGCTAATTTTTTGATTTATTGTAGAGGTCTCGCCAAGTTGCCCAGGAGGGTCTCGAACCCGCGGTCTCAGGCAATCCACTCACCTCAGCCTCCCAAAGTGTGGGATTACAGGCTGAGCCACCGAACCCAGCTTGTCTATGCTTTTGAAGTCTCAGCCAGAAAATATTTGCTTAGATCAATGTCCTGAAGTATATCTTCTATGTTTTCTTCTAGTAGTTTTATAATTTCAGGTCTTACATTTAAGTTTTTAATTCAGCTTGAGTTAGTTTTTGATTTTATTCTTCTACATAAGGTTTTCCCAACAACATGTATTGAGGAGGATGTTCTTTCCCCAATGTATATGATCTTGGGATTTTGTCAAAAATCAGTTGACTGTGAATACATGGATTTATTTCTGAATTTTCTATTCTGTTCCATTGGCTATGAGTTTACTTTTATACCAATACCATGGTGGTCTGGTTACTACAGCCTTGTAATATATTTTGAAGTCCAGTAGTGTGATGCCTTCATCTTTGTTCTTTTACTCAGTATCTCTAAAACTATTGGGACTCTTTTTTCCCCATATAATTTTTTTCTCAAATTACACTTATATTTGGAAAGAACTTGGATTAAATCTGTGATCTCTTTGAATAACATGGTCATTTAAACAATATTAATTATCCATTTATTTGTGTACTCTTCAATTTCTTTCATTGGTGTTTTCTTCATTTTCCTTGTAGAGATCTTTTACTTCCTTGGTTACATTATTCCTAGGTGGTGTTTTTTGGTGTACGTTGTGGCTCTTATAAATAGGATTACCTTCTTGAATTCTTTTTCAGCTATTTGGTTACTGGTGTATAGAAACACTAGTAATTTTTATGTTGGTTTTGTATTCTGTAACTTACTGAATTTATCAAGTCTAAGAATTTTTTGGTAGATTATTTTGGATTTTTATAGTTATAAGATCATATCATCATGAAAGAGGGAACATTTGGATGCCTTTTTATTTGTTTCTCTTGCCTGATTGTTCTAAAACTCCCAGTACTATATTGAATAGGAATGGTGAAAGTGAGCATCCTTGTCTTCTTCCAGTTTTTAGCTTTTCCCTACTCAGTATGATGCTAGCTGTGGCTTTGTCACATAGGGCCTTTGTTATACTGAGGCATGCTCCTTCTATGCCTACTTAGTTGAGAGCTCTTATTATGAAGAAATGCTGTCTTCTATCAAATGCCTTTTCTGTGTCTATAGAGATGATCATATGTTTTTTAGCCCTTCATTCTGTTGATGTTATGTATCACGTTTGTTAACTTGCATATGATAAACCATCCCTGTGTCTCTGTTATAAATCCCAGCTAATCATGATATATTATCTTTTCAGTGATGGTTGGATTCCATTTGCTGGTATTTTGTTGAGAACTTTTATGTCTATGTTAATCAGGCATATTGGTCTGTAGTTTTCTTCTTATATTGTGTCCTTGTCTGGTTTTGGTATCAGGATAACGTTGAGCTTGCAGAATGAGTTAGGGAGAATTTCCTCCTCTTTAATTGAAATAGTGTGAAGGGAATTGCTGTCAGTTCTTTGAAGGTTTGGTAGAATTTGGCAGTGAAGCCATATGATCCTGAACTTTTCTATGTTGGGAGAATTGTTATTACTTATTCAATCTCAGCACTCATTATTGGTCTGTTCAGGTTTTCTATTTCTTTCTGATTCAATCTTTGTAGGTTACACGTGTCTAGAAATTTATCAATTTCTTCTAAGTTTTCCAGTTTGTTAGTATATTGTTGATAGTAGTCTGTGGTGATCTTTAATATTTCTGTGATATTGTTGCATTTATGTCACTTTTTTGTTTCTGATTTTATTTGCATCTTCTCTCTTTTTGTTCATGGTTAGTCTAGCAAGTGGTTTAGAAATTTTGTTTAATTTTTCAAAAAATCATTTCATGGATCCTTTGCATTTTTTAAGTTTCTATTTCATTTTGTTCTGCCTTAGCATTTATTATTTTTTTCCTTCTAATAACTTTGAGTTTGGCTTGTACTTACTTTTCTAGTTCCTTGAGATGCATCATTAGATTGTTTAGAATACTTCTACTTTTTTGATGTAGGTGCTTATTGCTACATGTTTCTCTGTTAGTTGTGCTTTTCCTGTGTCCCATGGGTTTGGGTATGTTGTGTTTCCATTTTCTTTTTTTTTCAAGAAATGTCTCGATTTCCATCTGAATATCTTCACTGGCCCAATAGTCATTCAGAAGCATGCTATTTCCTTTCTATGTATTTGTATAGTTTCCAAGTTCCTCTTGGTAGTGATTTCTACTTTTATTCTATTATGATCCAAGAAGGCACTTGATATGATTTTTATTTTTATTTTTTTGCTTGTTTTTTGTGTGTGTGTGTTTGTGTGTGTGTCCTAACATATGGTCAGTCCTGGAGAATGTTGCATGTGCTGATGGAAGAAATGTGTATTCTTCAGTGGGATAAAATGATCTGTAAATATCTGTTAGGTCCATTTGGTCCAAAGTTCAGTTTGAATCTAATGTTTCTTTGTTGATTTTTGTTGTCTAGATCTGTCTAATGCTGAGAGTGAGGTGTTTAAGTCCCGTACTATTATTGTATTGGAGTCTTTCTCTTTAGATCTAGTAACAATTGCCTTACAAATCTGAGTGCTTTAGTATTGGGTATATATATATTTACAATTGTTATATCCTTTTGCTTGATTGATCCCTTTATCTTTATATAATGATCTCTTTTGGCTTTCTGTCTTTTTTTATTATTTTTACTTAAAGCCTGTTTTATTTGATATAACTATAGCTACTCTTCCCTGCTTTTGGTTTCTGTTTGCATGGAATATATTTTTCCATCACTTTACTTTCAGTCTACACATGTCTGTACAGGTAAACTGTGTTTTTTGTAGGCAGCATATAGTTGAATCTTTTTTAAAAAATCCATTCAGCCAGTCTATATATTTTAAGTGCAAATTTTAATTCATCTATATTCAAGGTTATTATTGATATCTTATGTTTTGTTCCTGTGTATTGTTAATTATGCTTTGTGTAATCTTTGTAACATTCTTTTTTCTTCTATTCTTTTCTTGTGGTTTGGTGGTTACCCATAATGGTATCATTTGAATACTTTCTCTTTCTTATTTGTATTTGCTTTATCATTGAGTTTTAAATTTTTGTGTATTTTCATGATGGCAAATATCAACCTTTTGCTTCCTGCTTTAAGACTCCTTTGAGCATTTCTTGTAGGACTGATAGAGCGGTGATGAGTTTCTTCAACTTTTCCTTGTCTAGGAAGGATTTTATTTCTCAATCATTTATGAAGAATAATTTCGCTTTATTTTTGACTGAAAGCTTTTCTTTCAGCACTTTGAATGTATCATTCCATTCTCCTCTGGCCTGTAAGGTTTCTGTTGATAAATCTGTTTGTCTGATGGGGGTTCCCTAATAAATGACTAGATGATTTTTCTCTTACTTTCTTATTCATCTCTCATTGTCTTTGACTTTTGACAGCTTGGTCATAATGTGCTGTGGGGAGACCTTTGAGGTTGTATCTATTTAGTGATCTATGAGCTTCCTGTATCTTGATGTGCAAATCTCTTGTAAGACTCTTGACACTTTCAGCTATTACTTTCTTAAACAGGTTTTATATCCCTTTGGTCTCCTCTTCACCTTCTAGAATACCCAAAATTCAAATATTTGGTCATTTTATAATGTCACATAAGCTTTGTTCATTTCTTAAATTCGTTTTTTCTTCTTCTATTCTTTTCTTGTGGTTTGGAGGTTACCCATAATGGTATCATTTGAGTACTTTCTCATCCTTATTTCAAAAGACCTGTCTTTGGGTTCTGAAATTCTTTCTTCTGCTTGATCTAGTCTATTGTTGATGCTTTCAAATGTATTTTTTAAATTTCATTCAATGAATTCTTCAGTTTCAGAGTTTCTATTTTGTTCTTTTTTATTATATCTATCTTCAATAAAATTCTTCATCATATCTTGAATTGTTCTGATTTCTCTGTTTTGTTATTTGTGTTTTCTTGTATCTCATTGACCTTCTTTAATATCACTATTTTGAATTTTTTTCTGACATTTTAATTTTTTTTTCCATTGGGATCTGTTGCTGGAGAATTATTGCATTTCTTTGGAAGTGCTTTTTCATGCTTCTGTGTTTTTATATTGATATGTGCACATCTGGTATAATAGCACTTTTTCTAATTTTGTTAGATTTGCTTTTGTAGGGAGGAATTTTTTCCTGAAGATGTATTTATGGTGTTGGTTGGGAAGGGTACTTTAGCTTTGATTCTGGGTGCATGCAGTAGTGAAGTCTCTGTATAGTTTTTGTGATTGTAAACAGTGTCAGCGTCATCTGTGATTTCCTCAGTGGGTTAGGGTGTGGTTGTTAGTGGAGGCTCTGGTGAAATTTTGCCAGGTGAGCAAGTTCTTGGGCCCCAGTAGTGGCAGCAGCAGGCTAAACTGTCTTTGGGCCCTGGAGAGGCAAGCACCAGCACTAGTATTAGCGGATCCAGATGTGCCAGTTCTTGGAACTCTAAGTGACTTGATCTGGCACTGGTGATAGCAAATGGTGAACCAACTGGGTGGGCAGGTCTTCAGGCCCCTGAACATGTGTGGCATGAGTGAAGGTAGAGTGGCAGTGTCAGGAGAATCCTATGGCTTCCAGGCAGTTTACACTGGTGTTGGTGGTGGTTGTGATGGACTGAGATTTTGTACCTTTTTTTTTGGCCTGATGTTGGTATCAGTGTAACAGGGGCCCTTTATGCTGGCTTACCAGGTCCTGGGGTTCTCCTGACTGCCATTCCCAGAAGAGCAGAGTTTTTGGTATCCTGTCCACAGTACCAAAAACTGTAAGACCCAAGGGAAAATTCTCCTTTCACCTGCTGAAACTTCTTTGAAAAATCAGCTGAAGTACTTAACATCTTCCCAGTTGGTGCTGTTTTCTTCTGGTTGTATAGATTGAACACTACTAGTGTTTGGCTACCCACCTATTTTTTCTACAGGGATACCATGTTCTGTCACACATCTCTATTTCAGTTTAGGTCCTTGTAGCCTCCTGTTATGTGCTGTAGTTACATGTGCTGTGTTGTATGTATCAAGTGCCAAGAATTGCATCCCCTGATATTCATAGGTATAGGTCTTAACTCACGATGTGTCTATATTTGGAGATAGGACCTTTAGGGTGGTAATTAAAGTCAAATTACTTAATAAAGGGAGCTGTAATTCAAGAGGACTAGTGTCCCTCTAAGAGGAAGAGATGACAGAGATCTGTCCACTCTCCATTCCATGTACACACTGAGAAAAGGCCATGTGAAGTGACAGTGAGAAGGTGGCTGTCCGCAAGCAGGAAGAAAGCCCTTATCAGAAACTGAATTTGTTGGCATCTTGTTCATAAATTTCTAGCCTCCAGAACTACAAGACAGTACATTTTTGTTGTTTAAGTATCCAGTCTGTGGTATTTGCTATGACAGCTTGAACAGACGGATCCACTATCATTCTGACTGCGATTGTTCATTATGCCTGCCCTTCTCCTGACAGTTATGTGTTGCTTCCTGGTTGCTACTGTTTTGGGGGCCTATCATCTGCATTGTTATTAGTAAGACCAGCATCTCCTACCATCAGCCCTGACCACCAAGTAGAACACCATCAAGCCCCTAGTGACCCCTTCCTTTCTCACTTGTGCACCCTTCTTGCTCTGATAAACCATGTTCTCTGTGCTCTCCCACCAAACATGCACTGAATGTCATCTGTTTCTTGTTGTTGTTTTCTGTACTTACATGGTGTTTCCACCTTGTCTGCCAACTTCTCTGAGACTTTTATTCCTTTTTTGCCATCTGCCACAGAAACTCTTGCATTTCTATTTCACTCAGTGCACGTGGCTTCCTCCCAGCTTCCAGGGGCCACTCTAGCAGTGCTCTAGCTCTGTCTCTTGGGTGTTAAATATTGCTCCCAAAAAGAGTTATTTTCATATCCTGAGACTTTAGTCCAGTTATAGATATGTTTTTAGAGTCTCTCAGGGGATACAGGTATGCATTTAGAGCTAAGAGCCTGTCAGAACAGCCTTGTGCTGTGGTCCTCCATGGAGGACCAGTGACAGCAACACCAGTCACAGTGTTCACCAGTCTGGATGGAGCTTGAGGTTGTAGCCACTGCCCAAGTGCATCTCATGCTTAGAGTCTCAAAAATGTAAGAAGTAAGGGGTTAGACTGGGGACCAATTGCAATATTGTGCTTAGGGGCCCACTTTCTTCAAATGACTTTTCTTGCTTTCAAACCAAACTTCAGAACTCTTCTCATCTATCCTATTCTTACACTAGCTATGCATACTTTTTGAGTTGCATGTTGCCTTTCAGAGACCCTATGAAAGAATATATTAGTTTCCTAAGGCTGCCATTTCAAGATACCACAACGTGGGTAGCTTAAAATAACAGCAACCTTTTGTTTCCCAGTTCTGAAGTCTAGAAGTACTAAATCAAGTTGTTGGCAAGGCCATGCTCCCTTTGAAATCTGGTAGAGAATCCTTCCTTGCCTCTTCCTATTGATGGAGGTTTGACATTGATCTTTGGCATTTCTTGACTTGTAACTGCCTACTCCAATCCCTGCTTTAATTGTCATATGATGTTCCTCCGTACACCTCTATATCTTCACAGTGTCTCTTTATAAGGACATCAGTCATATTGAATTAGGGGCTCCCCCTACTCCAGTAGTACCTCACTTTATCTAATTACATTCATACTGAACCTATTTTCACATATGGTCACTCTCTGAGGCACTGAGAATCAGAACTTCAAGATATCTATTAGCAGGGAGGGTGCATAATTTATCTCATAATATGACAGGATTTTGGGGTGGGGGATGGGGAGGTGGGATTGATGGTAGTCTAAATCTGCCTGGGGAAAGGGGGGCACACCTCATCAACAAGGGTACCTACACAATGAATATTTGTATACCTAACCCTGAATTGTACCCCACAATTTTAAATTTTAAAAAATTTAAAAAAACATGAGAGGATTTGCAGAAATGAGATTTAATTAGATAGAACTTTAAACTGTAACTTCCATCTTTCCCATCCCTCCTCCTAACACTTTAAAATAAAGCATTTCTATGTTTATTCAATTTATATATAGGGATTATGCCCAAGCTTTCAATAGAATAGAAAGGTCCCTAAAATAAAAAAAAAATTACTGGACCATACGAACTTCCTGGTTCATCAATAAAATCTTTTGTTTACTAACTCAGGCTCTGAGATCATATGAGTTAGTTCAAATCCCAGTTTTACCAATTATTGCTTTGTGACCATGACAAAGTTACCTAATTTTTCTAGAATCCACTTTTCTATTTGTAGGATAACTAGTACCTACTTCAGAGGGTTGCCATAAATAGTAAGTGATTGAAGTAAAATGCTTAGCACTATGTTCAGATTACAGAAGTGCCCAATTATCATTAGCTCTTAATATTTTATTTTCCTAGTGTTAAAATGCATGATTAACAGTAATACACTACAGTGGGTTCTGACATAAATGGGTTAGGTGGCAATAAAGAGATAAGTATATTTATGTGGCTAACTTAAAAATCAAGTCAGACCTAGCAAAATGATAGTCCCTGGTGCAAGAAAGGAAGCCAGAAGTTTCATAAATGATAGTCTACAGACATGGCTCACTCCATCCTGCAGTCAAAGTTGCCTACCAAATGCTATAAAACACTGGGAAAGAATTATAAACAAATGGAAAATCACTTTTGCTCTCATGTAAGGAAAGTTTCTTACCTTTAAGGGAGAAGATTCAGTCAAGTCAGGAGGTAGTCAAACGGCACTAGGGTGTGGCTACAGAGACGCCTAGGGTGAAGAGTTTTGTAAGCTCACTCTTGCAGTCTGCAAGTACCAACCCTGCAATTGTAGAATATTAGAGTGAGTGCCTCCTTAACTACAGGACCGTGAGGTCGGAGAAGTCTTCCCAGAGGAAGAAGAATTTGCACAGGCAAAGGGAAAAGAAGTGATTTTATAGGAGAAACAGTGAAGCAGAAGTTGAAGAGTTGGTTCAGGCAAAAACAAGCAAGTTAGTATGTTTTTAGCAAAAAATTCATCTATGCCATCTTTAAGAGGTAACTCTGAAAAAGCAGATTGGGCCAGTAGAATGCCTTTGAATGCCACACTTTTATTATTCTTGACTGATGCATATATTTGTAAATAAAGTTTTATTGGAATACATCCATACCCATTTGTCTAGGAGTGATCTATGGTTGTCACATTACGACTGCAGAGACCAGCAGCTGCACCAGAGACAGGTATGGCCTACAAAGTCACCTACAAAAAAATTTACTTGTCCCTGCTCTAAGTGACTAAAAGATGACAGTATATTTCTTATTTGCTGAGTAACATATCATAATAATAAAAAATTGTGCTTAATTGAAATTTTAGGAGTTACGAACTGTATTCATAAAATTCAAGAACAAAGACAATAAATATTACAACCTTTTATTTAGAAGTGACAACAAAAACAGCAGAATTTTCTTTGTATGTTTGCAGAGGTCCTTCCTTCCTTCCTTCCTTCCTTCCTTCCTTCCTTCCTTCCTTCCTCCTTGCCTCCCTTCCTCTCTCCCTCCCACCCTTTCTCTCTCTCTTTTTCTTTCTCTTGAGTATTTACTACAGAAAGGGGATAAATTTTAAGTAAAAAAATAAATGCTGCACAGGGAACACCAGTCATAGAGGAATGGAATGATTTTTGAGGCAGTGTATTTTCTTTGTTTTGTACTGAAAGCACAGGAACTTTAGGAATATGTTACCTAACCTGGCAACTTGATCCTCTCTCTGCTGCTTCTAAGAAACAGCCTTCTTGTTGACTTGAATTAGGCCATAGTAACAAAAACAAAGGCTTTACCTTGAGATTCTGTAGGTAAAGCAGAGCTGAATTATGTGACAAGGCTAACCAGGTAATTCTGTGTTTTGTCTGTCAAGGTTTCCTCCTGACAACAGCAATCAGGGTGCAATCGACTCAAAGGAGAGATGCTATTGAAAGGGATTACGTTTCTTTTCTAAACATAGAATTCATTTATTAAAAAAATGAATAAAACCTTCAAAGTTGGGTTAGGCTTTGTTTTCTTTAACTCCTCAATCCATAATTGCAAACAAATACAAAACAAAGGGAGAGAACATCATCAAAAGAAAAAAAAATCTAAACATAATCAACATGGTGCAATTTAAGTTTTCTCTACTTCCCAGGTTTTACAAAGATAAACCTATGCTCTCCTAAATAGTCCTAGCAGAGCAAAGTTTAGAGCAATTTAATATGCTCTAAAGTCAGATTATAGAGGAAGAAAGCATGGAAAATCTGCTTTTCAAAAGAAATTAAATATAGATGAGTACTAAAGGAAATAGAAAGAGATAACAATGAAAGTTGTTTTTAAAATAAATTACAAAATATTATGCACTTCATTTTAAAGGCTTTTTAAAGTATAGATAAATAAAAGGAAGAAAATAAAATTTTACACTTTTTAAGTCCACAACTCATAGATAACGACATCTGACACTGTGTCACTCACTGAGGAGAATTTGAGATTTAAAGAAATTATGAGAAAATCTGAGCATGAAAACCTGGAAACAATCCCATGTCAAATGATAGAGAATGGAAGATTGAATCAATGTGATACATCTGTAGTATGAAAACCTATGCCTACATTGCAACCATCTTTTCAAGAAATATTTAATAACATTGACAAATTTGTATGATATATGATAAATACAAAAAGCCTGATATTAATTTGCATACACAGTGTTATGAGTTGACTTGTGTCCCCTAAAATTCACACTGATGTCCTAACTCTCAGAACCTCAGAATGTGACCTGATTTGGAAATAGAGTTGTTGTAGATGTTATTAGTTAAGATAATGTCATACTGGAATAAAGCTGGTCCCTATTCTAATAGAACTAGTTTACTTTAAAAAAGGGGGAATTTGGAGACAAATATCCATACAAGGAGAAGTCCATGTGAAGATGAAGCAGATATCAGAACATGCTTCTATAAGCAAAGGGACACGAAGACTGCCAGCAAACCACCAGAAAGCTGGGAAGGGTTCTAGATGGATTCTTTCTCGTATATCTCAGAGGGAACCAACCTTCATGACACCCTGACTTTTGTCTTCCAACCTCTAGAACTGTGAGACAGTAAATTTCTCACAGTTGTTTTTTTTTTTTTTCAGCTGGAGTCTCACTCTGTTGCCCAGACTGGAGTGCAGTGGCCGCTCCCGGCCACCACAGCCTCGACCTGCTGGGCTCCAGCGATCCTTCCACCTCAGCCTTCCGAGTAGCCGGAATTATAGGTGCACGCTACCACGCCCGGCTAATTTTTTGATTTTAATGTAGAAATGAGGTCTCACCTGCCCAGGTGGGTCTCGAACTCGCGGGCTCAGGCAATCCACTCACCTCAGCCTCCCAAAGGCGCAGGATTACAGGCTGAGCCACCGAGCCCAGCTACAGTTGTTTAAGACACTCAGTTTGTGGTACTTTGTTATGGTAGCTCTAGAAAACCAATTTGTATAGTGTCAATTGAATTTTGTACTAAATTGTCCGTGTGTGTGTGTGTGTGTGTGTGTGTGTGTGTGTGTGTGTCCCTTTTGACCCTTTTCTGGTCACTTCTTCCCTGGTGACTCTATGTAAAATCACAACTCTCACCACTTACATTTTCTTTTTATTTATTTACTTGCAAGTATAAATTTCCAACATACTATATATTTCATAAATTTATCCTTTCCATTGCCTTCCCCCTATTGGACTTAATCGCCAGTGATTTTAAACTTTTTCTTCTCTGCTGTTTCCATGTACTTAGAACAGTGCCACAGGGTAGAGACAGATATTCAATAAATAGTAAATAAACAAATAAATGAGTGGAAAATACTTTAAGGAAACAAACGTAATGTTAAAAACAGTTTTATCTGCGTAGCGAGATGGAGATTTATTGGTTTGTAGGATTTCGAATGATCTACATATATTACCTTTGTAATCACAGAAAAAATATAATAGCTTTTTAAATATAAAGTAAAAAAGTTAATAATGTAAAATATTTTTTAAAATCATTGCTCCCATTATGCTTACACATTGTTGTGCCTTATGGTGAATCACAGCATGAATAGTTTTGTCAGTCGTCCTATTATTCACATTCAAGCAACTCACCTAGTTCCATGTCACCATATTCTAGAAATGTGGAAAAAAAGATGGGGAACAGTTATTTTGAGAAATTAAATGGACTTCTGGAATTAAAGCCCTGTTGCATTCATCACATCATGAATTTGCCATTCTTTTTCCTATGGGGCTGCAGAATCTCACATTTCTGCACCTGACTTTCCCATAGCCCATGTGTGCAATTCTTCCATGTTCCACATATCCACTCACCTACAAATCCTCCTCGCTGTTGGCGTGGAGCCACTAACGTGCCGGGCATCGAGCCAGGTTCTTAGTATACACTGAGAGATGGGCACCATCCTTTGGAGCAGAATAGACCAGGAATACTATGCAGATTCCCACTAAGCAGAGCAGTGTGTATGTTAAATGCCATGAGAAAGACACAAACAAAACTATTCGTTAGGCAGAGGGAGCTGGCAGGGAACTCAGACAATACTTCATGCTTTCTCCCAGTCAGAATATGTTGGAGGCTTTGTATGACCCTCCAGAAGCCAGGCTGACATCCAAGAAAGTTGGATTCCATCCAACTTTCCCACAATTACGTCCTCTAAGTAGGTTCTCTATTGCTCTAGCCGTGCAGTCTGTTTTCCATCCTGCTCCTCAATTGTTTTTTTCTGATTCCAGTTTCATTTATTGTGTCTATCTTCCTTGAAAGTAGAATTGGGCTTTTCAGATCGTGCACTAGATTTGGGTGGCAAGAATGCATCACCATGTTGCGGCCTTCCTGCCAGAGCCTGGCCCTTTCATTTCAAAGCTAAAGACAGCAATGAAGCCCCAGTGGCTGGGTACCATGAGCTTCCTTTAGAGTTGCCACCGTGGGGAGCCAGTGCCTGAGAAGACATTTCTCTCCGAGGGCTGGAGTGGATGGGTGGTCCACATCGAAGTACAGGGCAGCATGAAACAAACAGAGGAGGACTGAGGGTTGGGCAGCACAACAGAGCTTGGGCATAGTTTATTCTTTCTATTTCTTTGAGGTGTAACACTAGTTTGTTTATTTGAACGCTTTCTACTTTTTTGACATAGGCATTTATTACTATAAATTTCTCTCTTAGAAATGCTTTTGCTGTATCTTATAAGTTTTGCTATGTTGTATTTTCATTTTCCTTTGTCTCAAGATATTTTTTAATTATCCTTTTAATTACTTATTTAACCTATTGGTTGCTCAGAAGGATGTTGTTTGATTTGCATGTATTGATGTATTTCCCAAATTTCCTCCTGTTATTGATTTCTAGTGTTGTATCATTGTGGTTTGAAAAGATATTTAATATAACTTTAATATTAATTTTTTAAAGACTTGTTTTGTGATCTAATATATTATCTATCCTGTAGAATGCTCTGTGTGAGCATGAGAAGAATGCTGTTGCCATTGGATAGAATATTCTGTATATATTTGTTAGGTCCATTTGTCCTGGAGTCCAATTTTTCCTTACTGATTTTCTGTCTGGATGATCTGTTCGTTGCTGAAAGTGAGGCATATCAATGGATGAATGGACAAAGAAAAAGTGGTATATATGCACAATGAAATACAAGTCAGCCTTTAAAATGAATAAAATCTGTCATTTGCAACAACATGGATGAATCTGGAGGACATTATCTTAAGTGAAATAAGCCATGCGCAGAAAGAATTTTCCATATGATCTCACTTATGTGTGGAATCTGAGAAAGTCAATTCCCAGAAGCAGAGAGTAGAATGGTGGTTACCAGAAGCTGTGGGATGGTACGAGGTATTTAAGAGATGCTGGTCAAAGAATACACAATTTTAGTTAGAAAGAATGAATAAGTTCGAGAGATTTATTGTACAAAATGGTGCCTATAGTTGATAACAATGTTTGTGTATTTTATATGTGGAAATTGCTGAGAGTGTAAATTCTTTCCACAAAAATGATAAGTATGTGAGGCAATACATGTTAATTGGCTTGATTTAGTCATTCCACAATGTATACATATTTCAAAACATCATGTTGTGTACCATAAATATATACAATTTTTATTTGTCATTAAAGTGAATTAATTATTTTATAAAAGACAATTAGGTGAGGCAGGTAAAAATGACACATGTTCCGCATAAAATGATGTTCACTGAAGAAGGATGAATGCCCTGATCTTAGCTTCTTTCCTCTGGTTACAAAACTCTTGGATAAAATAATTATGCTCATTCATTCATCAAATATTCCAAATAATGTTCAATAACTTACTTGGCATGGCTTTACTTGTTCATGCTACAGAATAGGATATATTTGTGGTTAGTAAAATGCTATGATGAGTTACAATCTAATTTTTATATTTATCATGTAGATTCTAGCTTCATGCAAAGGTTATTATTAAAGTATCCTTATGTTTTATCTCTTTGTAGCTTTCAAATTGACCTCATGAAAACTAGTCTTCATATTTTCAGAGTAGACTTTTATTGTTTATAGTCCTCCTCCCAGTTTGTAAAGGCAATGTCTCTATTTCTCAGTAAAAAAAAGCAAAAACTGTCCTATCTCTACTGCAAATAAGATATCCCTGGGATAAAAATCCTCCCAAACATGTTTTTGGAAACATTAATAAACCACTGGGAGATCAGGGTTATAGACGTAACTGGCAAAATTCTAAGATTCCGGCCCCTGTACTTCAATCAAACACTAACCAAGGTGGTTTCTGTGAAGAGATTTTGCAGATGCAATTAAGGTCCCCAATTAGCTGTCCTGAAGATATAGAAATTGTCCAGGGTGAGCCTGACTTAATCAGTGGTAGCCCTATAAAAGAAAGTGTAGATATTCCCTGACTCTAAACAACAACTGGGTCTACAAGAGCTGGGGTTTCTCCTTTAGCTGAATCTCCCTTCCTGGACTATTGCCTGTGGACAACAACTTTGACTTGTGTTCACAACATTTCATCCTGCTTGTAATGTTCTCTTCTCACGTGATCATCTGCTGGCTTTATGAATTTTGGACTTGTTTAAACAGCTCTAATGGTTATGCAAGCCAATTCCTTGTACTACATAAGTAAATATATGCATATTTGATATGTGTGTACCTATTTATATATATACATATATATTTGTTCATTGTATCCTGTGAGTCCAAATCTAGAGTTTGGAGAAAGGAGAAGTCAGAGACCTGAAGCATGAGAAAGGAGCCACAGGGTAGGAAAAGGAATGCGGGTAGCCTCCAGGAAATGAGAGCAGCCCCAGTCGACAGCCGGCAGGCATAGAAGAACCTCAATCTTACAACCACAAATACAGTTGACCCTTGAGCAACTGGAGTCTGTACTGCCCAGGTTCACTTATAAGCTGACCTTTCTCCATAAACATATTAGAAGCATTTTTGGAGATTTGTGACAACTTGAAAATACTTGCAGATAAACTGAAAGTCTAGAAATAATTTTAAAAAAGAAAAAGTTAGGTATGTCATGAATGCATAAAATATATGTAGATACTAGTCTATTTTACCACTTACTACCATAACACATACACATACCTATTATAAAACATTTAAATTTATCAAAATGTATGCACAAAAATATCTCCAGATCCTACATGAAGCTATTTGCTATCAAGAGACAAGTTAAAAATGCAAGGATGCTGTACTAAATCATAACTGCATGAAATCAAAGTAGTGTACACTGTTCCATGCGATAATTTCACAGTCACCTTCTGTTGCTCTTGTGGTGTGCCCGAGGTTAGTGAGTATCCACTTAACATGCTGTGTGACACTAATCATCTCCTTGCAAGAAGTTCATCTCTCCAGTATATTGCAAATCACAGCAAAAAGTTATCCCTTGTGGTTATTGCATATTTTTCATTGTGTTTAGTGCAATACCGTAAGTCTTGAATAATACCATGGGACCCACACAAAGTGCTGCTGGAAGTGCATCCGAGAAACAGAGAAAAATCATGATATCATGAGACAAAGTTGAATTGAGGTCTATAGCTGCAGTAGCCTGCCATTCCAGGATAAATGAATTCAGTGTAAGGACCACGGGGGAGTGGGGAGGAGGAAATGAAATTTGTGAAGCCATTGCTGCAGCTTTGCCAACAGGTGCAAAAATGTTTTACTTTTTGTGAAATACCTTTTAATCTTGTGCTGAAAATGCAGCTTTTATGTGGGTGCAGACTTGCAATAAGAAAGGCATACCTATGACTCTAATGTGATTCCAGAAAAATCCAAGTCATTAAGCGACAACTTAAAGCAAAAGAAAGGTGAAAGATTTAAAGGTGGAGGATTTAATGCCAGCAAAGGATGTTTTGATAATTTTAGGAAGAAGTCTGGCTTTAAAAATGTCAAGATAACAGGAGAAGCAGCTTTTGCCTACCAAGAGGCAACAGATGCATTTCCGGATGTTATTAATAAAATTGTTGAGGAGCAGAAATATCTGCCTGAACAGATTTTTTTTTTTTTACTTTTTATTTTTCACATAGAGGCTTCAGTCTATCAATGACACTGGAATACAGTGGCATGATCATGGGTCACTGCAGCCTCACAACCTTGAACTCCTAGGCTCAAGCAATCCTCCCTCCTCAGCCCTCTGAGCAGCTGGGACTACAGGTATGTTCCTGGCTCATTTTTTCCTACTTTTTGTACAGATGAGGTCTTGCCATGTTGCCCATGCTGGAAAAAGGTTTTAATGTAGATAAAAGTGCCCTATTCTAAGAAAAAGTGCCACAAAGGACATTTATTGGTAAGGAAGAGAAGCAAGCACTAGGATTTAAGGCAAGAAGGATAACCTAACTCTACTGTTTTGTGCAAACCCAGTCAGACTTATGATCAGGACTGCCCTTATCTATAAAGCTGCCAAACCTCTAAACACCAGCTGCCAGTCTTTTGGTTGTGCAATAAGAAGGCCTGACAATGAGAACTTTTTTCTCATTTTGTTCCATTGATGCTTTGTCCCTGAAGTCAGGAATTACCTTACCAGTAAGGGACTATCTTTTAAAGTTTGGGTTTTTAAAAAAAATATTGGACCCTGCCCCTGGCCATACAGAACCCCATGAGTTCAACATCAAAGGTGTCAAAGTGGTCTACTTGCTCCCAGATATAACATCTGTAATTCAGCCTCTAGATCATAAGACCCTTTAAGGCTCATTACACATGGTACACATTACACATGGTACACATGATACATGGTACTCTATTGAAAGGATTGCCAATGCTATGAAAGAAAACCCCAGTCAAGAGAACACCATGAAAAGAATGGTACAATGGAAGGATTGTACCACTGAAGATGCCATCATTGTTACAGAAAAAGTTGTGAAAGCCATCAAGTTTGAAACAGTAAATTCCTACTAAAGAAAACTGTGTCCAGATGTTGTGCATGACTTTACAGGATTTACAACAGAGCCAACCAAGGAAATCATGGAAGAGATTGTGAATATGGCAAAAAGAAAAGAAAAAGTGGGAGGTGAAGAGTTTTAAGATATGAATCTCAGAGAAACTCAAGGGCTAAAAGATACATCACCAGTGGACAAAACAGAAGATGACTTGCTGGAGATG
Source organism: Carlito syrichta (assembly GCF_000164805.1). NCBI lineage: Eukaryota > Metazoa > Chordata > Mammalia > Primates > Tarsiidae > Carlito > Carlito syrichta. The sequence continues at coordinate 27,816 of NW_007049756.1, forward strand.
AGTGTTATGGAAGCAGTGCCAGATGATGAAGAAGGTGGAGGAAAAACAATGCCAGAAACAAGTTGACATCAAAGAATCCGGAGAAGGGTCCTGATTATTCAAGGCTGCTCTGGACTTCTTTAATAACATGGACCTTTCTTTGATATAAGCACTGAAACTGAGGCAAATGGTGGAAGAAGAATTGGTACCATACAGAGAAACACCTTCAGAGAAATGATAAAGCCAAAGTTAGACACACAAATTACGATGCATGTCTGTAAAGTCACACTGGGTGTGCCTGCCTGTCTGGCTTCCCCTTCTACCTCCTCCACTTCTTCTACCTCTGCCATCCCTGAGAGAGCAAGACCAACCTTTTCTCTATCTTCTCCTCCTCAGCTTATTAAACCTGAGGATGAAGATATTTACGAAGATCTATGTCCACTTAATAAATAGTAAATATGGTTTCTCTTTCTTATGATTTTCTTTATAAGATTTTCTTTCTCTAGCTTTCTTAATCATAAGAATACTGTATATAAAGCATATAATATACATAGTATGTATTAATCACCTGTTTGTGTTATCAGTAAGACTTTTTGTCAACAGCAGGCTGTTAGAGGTTAACAGCAGGCTGTTAGAGGTTTTGCATAAATCATAAGCTATACAACCCCTGTGTTTTTCAGGGGTCAATTGTAACTGGATTCAGCTGGTGAGTTGAATAAACTTGGAAGAAAGTTCTTGCCCAGAGCTTCCATATGAGAACTCAGTCCACCCTACCCCTTTATTTCTGCCTTTTGATGACCAGGGCTGAGAACGCAACCATGCCATACCCAACTTTTGATGTATAGAACCATGAGCTAATACATGGAGTTGTTTTAAAATGATACATTTGTGGCAATTTCTGTTTACCAACAATGGAGGACTAATCCAGAAATATTGCAAAGGTTGAGGATCTTGATACTAGTCAAAGGAGTTCCAGAATATAGTGAACAAGTATTTTTTCTTGCCCTCTACTCATTTCTCCTTTTTAATAATTATTCCTGAACATCTGTCCTTCCCCTTCTTTCAGTGTGATCAATATGGAGTTGATGCCCCCCCCACTTCACCTCCAGAAGTGGGCACATGACCTAGGTCTGGCCAAAAGGATTCCATTTTAGAGTTTCCTTTGTAGCTATTGGGAAAGAGAAGATCATTCCAGGAGGAGAAACCCACCCAAGAAACAATGCACTGCATGAAAGTAGAGATTAAGAGATGGAAAGAGTCCTAACCTTGATGATATGGTTTGCCCCAGTATTGTTCAGTTATGTAAGTCAATATATTTTCCTTTTTAATTACGTCGATTTTGATATATCACTTACAAACAAGGAAGTCTGGGAAAAAACCACAGCACATAAACTGATCCTAGCTTCAAAAAAAGTAAACCCTACGTTTTCTAGTGTACACGTTTCTGAAAGAATAGTATAAACTTCAGTGCAAAATTAAAGATGAGCCTTGTGACTTTAATTGTATGAAAGTATAATATTTAAACGTTGCTTCCTCAGGGAAGTATTTGCTGACACCTCGCATTGACTCAGTTATGCTTTTTTTCTTATGTACAAGGGGTACCTGTGCAGGTTTGTTAGTGGGTATATCGTGTGATGGTGAGTTATAGGTTCTATTAAGTCTGTCGCCCAAATGGTAAGCATGGTACCCAATGGGTAGTTTTTCAAACATTATCCCCCCTATCTCCACTTTTAAGAATCCCCAGTGTCCATTGTTCTCACCTTTATATTTGTGTGTGCCCAGTGTTTAGCTCCCACTTTATAAGTGAGAACATGTGGCATTTGATTTTATATTTCTGTGTTAATTTGCTTAAAATAATAATCTCCAGCTGCACTTTACTGCAAAAGACATGATTTTGTTCTTTTTGTGGCTATGTAGAATTCCATGGTACCACATGCTCTTTACCCAGTCCACCATTGATGGGTACTTTGCTAGGTTCCATGATTTTACTATTTTGAATAGTGCTACAATAAACATGGGAATGCGGATGTCTTTCTGGTAGAGTGATCTGCACTCTTTTGGGTATACACCTAATAGTGGGATTGCTGGGTCAAATGGTAAAATCTATTTTTAGTTCTCTGAGAAATCTCCAAATTGCTTTCCATAGGGACTGAACTAACTCACATTCCCAACAATGGTGTATGACTATTCTGTTTTCTCTACAATCTTATCAACATTCCCACCAACAGTGTATGACTGCTCTGTTTTTTCTACAACCTTACCAAACCAACATCTGTTGTTTTTTGACTTTTTAATAGTCATTTTGACTGGTGTGAGGTGGCATATCATTGTGGTTTTGATTTACACTTCTCTGATTATTAGAGATGTTAAGCATTTTTTGATATGTATATTGGCTGCTTGTATGTCTGTTCATGTTTTTTGCCCACTTTTTAATGTCAGTTACAATTGTTTTATGTTTCCTTGGCTCTTAAACTTCTCCTTCATAGCACATTGCACTTATAATCAAGTATTTTCTTATGTAGTTGCTTGACGTTCCGTATGGTAAGTATAGTGTCTTATTTGTTACTCTATCCCTGGGGCTGCCTCAAGATAGATGACTAGAGCCAGGTGTGGTAATCCCAGCACTTTAGTAGGCCAACAACAGAGGATTGCTTGAGCTCAGGAGTTTAAGATCAACCTGGACACATAATGAGGCCTCATCTCTACAAAAATAAAAAAAATAAGCTGAGTGTGGTGACACGTGCCTCTACAGCTACTTAGGAGGCTAAGGTGGAAGGATCACATGAGCCCAGGAGGTAGAGGCTGTGGTGAGCCATGAGTGTGCCACTGCACTCCAGCTTGGGCAACAGAGTAAGACTCTGATTGAAAAAAAAAAAAAAAAAGATAGGCATGTAATTGTATTACTGGTTGAATGAATAATTAAGAAGACTTTAGCATGACCAAAGTTCATATGGGAAAAATGCCTTTACTTTTACCTATATGAGAGAATTTGGCTACCATGTATGTGTTTGAAATATAATTTAATACCTTTTCCCATAAGTTAATTTTGTTTCATCACCATTCTTCAGATAATCTAACACAAATTAGCTTTAGATTTTCTTCCATAAATCCGACTGACACGAGTAAACCATTTTACAGATTAGAACATGCTTTTTAGATAGCTTCCTTAATCCTTACAAAAGTCCTGGGACTGAGGAACCAGCACTCAAGGAGATGTCTTACCCATAGTCACACAGGGTAAGGTGGTCTCAGGGCATGGAACTGAGTTGCTAAACTCTGAGACTAATGCATTTCTCCTAAAGATAATGAGTATGTGAGGCCATATAACAACATTTCCCTCTTTTTATTAAACAAGGCATTAGTCATGTAATATTTATTTTAGGCTGTGTGTATATATGTATAATAAATTAGACATGACAAAAAGCTAAAAAATGAGGACTACACTGGAATTCAGTGATCCTAAAGGATGAAGATTTGCACTCAAGAATAAGTGCATGTGTGTGTTTTGCTTTAAAATGGGAGAAAAAGAATACTTACTTAGTGAGATCAGTTGGAATTTCCCAATAACATCTAGTTCAGACCCAATAAAAAAGCTGGGAAGTATGTTTCTATTTTGCTTTTTTAACAGTTTACCTTCTACATTATGAGAAAAGTAAATTACTCTTTAGGAAGCAACTACTTTTGGGTATCAAGCCATTGCTTCCTTGAAGATGCACCGTTTAAAAATGCTTATGGGGGTGGGGACTGTTTTCTTCCTTTTATAATTGTCATAATCCCCCAGAAATAATATATAATTCCATGTAACTCTACGGCTGTCTCACAGATGGATGGGATAATATGTCTCTGTTCCCCAGCCCCAACCCGATCCCTGACTTCTGTTGCTCCACTCACTCAGAATCTCTGTGATTGTCACTTGGCAATGTGCATGAGTGTGCATGAACAGAGAGGTAGCAGGGCACGCTCACATTATCTTGCCAGTGATGTGCACTGCCTTATGTCATAAACAGTAAATCCTTTATGCTGAAAGCCTGTGTGTTTTCACACCATTCACTTGCTTGCTAACAGTTGCCCAGATTTTAACATTCAGCTTCTTACACTAATCCTGCAACTGCTGGTCCCAGACAGGTGCAGGGATCAGACTGGCTCAGTTAAGTAAAACATCTGGCCTGAAAATGATAATAGGCTCTTTTTACTCCCTCAAGTCATAAGAGGAATGTGAAGTTTTCAAATGTTAAATCACACAATTAGGCTTTAATATTCACTTAGACATACACAATCCAAACCCCACTATCACATGCATGTGTAAACACACACACACACACACACACACACACACACACACACGATAAGACGTAATTTTCTACTATTCTTTCTTAAAAACAAGGCCTCTAAAGGGTAAGAGCCAAGGAAACATGTGGATGTGACTCTGGCAACCCTCTCATTTCTGAGTTTCAACAGGTATTGGCGGTGCTGCTCCCAGAAAGCCCTAAAGATAACTTTTTGCAGGAAGCACATCACCAGCTTCGATGACATTCTCAGGTTTTATGACTTTATGAGTTCAAAGCAAATTATAGATGATTCAAGATTAGAAATATGATACCTGGACATGGGGTTGTTTGACAGAAGGCCTTTTGCTTTACCAGCCCCATTTAGATTCTAGTCATGGACAAGGACTAGGTATGATAAACTACTGACATTTATGAGTCCTCCCAGCGCTCAGTATGCAGTGATTTAATGATCAGTACATACGCGTGCTGCAGACATGCTGTCGACTTCTTCACAGGAAAATATAAGTATTACAAGGATTCCTGATTTTCAGCAGAGTTGAAAAACTCTCAAGAAAACTTGCAATAAGTTGGCATCCCTTAGTATGCTTTTAAGGACTGCAGACAATATCTGCAATTGCAGCCAGAGCCACCCACCACCACTTTTACCACCATTATTGCTTAGTGAGGTACATTGCTTTTATAAACCCACATCAGCTAGGTTTGATGAGTCTCAACCATCAGGGAAAGGGTGGGTGAAGCATTTAAATGAAAGTCCTGATAGGCAATAGAAGCTGAAGAAAGTAAACTTGCTTAGGACTGGCCTTCCTGCCACCGAGGACTGGCACATAAATGTGAGACTGAATGCAAAATGAAAATGCAGGAACTTTTGTTCAAAAGCTGTTAAGAGTTTCATGGTGGCAACAGCAGACCATTAAACCAAGCATGCGGTTATTCTAAACAAGGGCCTTATGTGACGGCATAGGTCACATACTATAATACAAAAATATCTAAGTTTCAATAAAAATCACTCATTATACCAAGAACTAGAAATATATCAAGCAAAATGCAAAAAGACAATCAGTAGATGCTAGCACCAAGATGAATCATACATTGGAATTATCTGGCAGAGACACTAAAGCAACCATGATAAAAACGCTTCAACAAGCAATTATGGACACGCTTGAAACAAATTAAAAAATAAAAAATCTTAGCAAATAAATAGGAGATGGAAAGAAGAACACAATGAAATTTTTAGAACTGAAAAATATAACAAATAAAAAGCTCAGTGAATGGATTCAACAACAGAATGAATGACAGGGACAGAAGAGATAATTGGTGAACCAGAATGTAAAACAATAGAAATTTCCTAATCTGAAAAATGAAGAGAAAATATAATGGAAAAAACAAAGATGCATAGAGTATCAAGGACATTCAAGACTAAAGCAAAAGATCTAATGCTTAAGTTATCAGAATCCCAGAAGAAGAGGAGAAAGAGGAAAGATGGTGGAGAAGAAAAAGTTCTTGAAGAATAAAAGCAGAAGACTTCTTGAATTTGACCAGAAACATGAATCTACAGGTTCAAAAAGCAGTGCAAATGTCAAGGAAGAAACATCCAGAAAAACACATATCAAGGCATATCACAATTAAATTTCTGAAAACTAAATACACATTTTAAAAAGTTAAAAATTGGCATGGGCCTGTAATCCCAGCACTGTGGGAAAGTAAGGCAAGCGGATTTCTTGAGCCCAGGAGTTGAAGCAGTCTGGGAAGTACAGTGAAACCACATCTCTACAAAAAATTGAAAAATCAGTGGGGCATGGTGACACACAACTGTGGTCCCAGCTATTCAGGAGGCTAAGGGAGAAAGATCATCTGAATCCTAGAGGTCGAGGTTGTAGTGAGCTGTGATCATGCCACTGCACTTCAGCCTAGGCAACCGAATGAGACAAATACATAAATAATACATATACACAAATACATATATATAAATACATAAATAATAATAAAATTAAAGTGGCATTAGGAAACATCTTACCTTTAGGAAAAAATGGTCTAAATGACAGCAACTTTTTATCATGGAGGCCAGAAGGAAGTGGCATAATATTTTTGAAGTGCTAAAATGAAAAGAATATCACTGAGCCCGAAACCCGATCTCTTCCTCTGAGTCAGCATAGTGGGAGTAAACTGCCTATCAGTCAATCTCAGTCCTTCACATCCTAAGGGGACATGGAAAAAGAAGACTTAATAACAGAAGACTGAGACTGATGGGACATAGAAACCGGCCTACTAAATCAGGTAGCAACTTCACAGATTCATTTTAGTTTAATTCAGTGGTATTTGAATGGAGTTAATATACTTTTATGGTGAATTACAAATGATTTGTTAATTCTTCACTTTTATAGTATTTCATCACAAGGCACTGACTCTTTCATCACATTTAAGTAAATTAGAAAATCAAGCCCTCAAGTAATTTCTTAATTTTTTCTATCGTATCTATTTAATCTTGTGAGTGGCTTAAGGACATAAGGTCAGTGTGTATGAAGTGTTTGAGCATTATGCAAAATATCAGAAAATGTGAAGAACTAATTCAGAATGCAAAAACTTTATAAGAGGTTGTAAATATAATACTGAGTGATCTCTCACAGAAACAAAGATCTGAGCATCACATGTTCTCACTCATAAGTGAACCTTGAACAACTACCGTAATATTATAAGAAAAGGATTGACAGTGGCAGGAAATTATGGGGGAGGGGGGGACGGGAAGGGAGGTGGGATTAACAGTAGTCAATATCTGTCTGGGGAAAGAGGGGCACACCTCATCAACAAGGGTACCTGCACAATGAATATTTGTATACCTAATCCTTAACTCTACCCCACAATTTTAAAATAAAAAATATGTATTAAAAAAATAAAAATAGTTTTCATTATAAATCTCTTTCATGTCTCTGGTTAGGAAGACTCTGCTCAAAGAAATCAAAGATGACACAAACAAGTGGAAAAATATCCCATGCTCATGGGTTGGAAGAATCAACATTGTGAAGGTGTCCATATTACCTAAGGCAATCTACAGATTCAATGCAATACCCATCAAATTACCAGCAACATTCTTCTCAGACCTAGAAAAAACAACACAGGAATTCATATGGAAACACAAACGACCAAGAATAGCCAGAATAATCCTCAGCAAAAAAAACAAAGCAGGCAGTATCACATTACCAGACTTGAAACTTTACTATAAAGCTACAATCATCAAAACAGCTTGGTACTGGTATAGGAACAGGCATGTAGATCAATGGAATAGAATTGAGATTCTAGAAGCAAAACCTCAATTTCTCAACCAAGTCATCTTCAACAAAGCCTCCACCACCTACCACTGGGGAGAGGAGAACCTATTCAGTAAATGGTGCTGGGAAAACTGGCTGACCACATGCAGAAGATTGAAACAGGACCCCTATCTATCCCCATACACAAAAATTAACTCCAAATGGATCAGAGACATAAATGTAAAACCTCAAACCATAAGAATCTTATAAAATGAAGGACATACCCTCATGGAAATTGGAACTGGCATCCAATTCCTGAACAAAACCTGAAACCCACAGACCATAAGAGATAAGATAGACAAGTGGGACCTCATTAAACTGACAAGCTCCTGCAAAGTCAAAGAAACCATCAAGAGAGCAGGGAGACAGCCTACAGACTCAGAAAAAGTATTTGCCAACTCCAGGTCTGACAAAGGCTTAACATCTTGGATCTACAAGAAACTCAAATGTGCTGAAAAGAAAAAAACAAACAACCCCATTATAAAATGGGCAAAAGATATGAACAGACACTTCACAAAGGAAGACATCCGAGCAGCCAACAGACACATGAAGAAATGCTCAACCTCACTAATCATCAGGGAGATGCAAATCAAAAGCACACTGAGATACCACCTAAATCCAGTCAGAATGGCAATTATCAATAACTCAAAAAATAACAGTTGCTGGTGAGGGTGTGGTGAAAAGGGAACACTTCTACACTGTTGGTGGGAGTGTAAACTAGGGCAAACTCTGTGGAAAGCAGTGTGGCGATTCCTAAAAACTCTAAATATCAACCTCCCATATGACCCTGCAATCCCCCTACTGGAAATATACCCTGAAGAACTCAGATCACTCTATCAAAAAGATACCTGCACACGAATGTTTATTGCAGCACTGTTCACAATAGCGAGAACCTGGAACCAACCATGCTGTCCATCAAAAGAGGACTGGATTTTAAAAATGTGGAACATATACATGAATGGGATACTATGCAGCCATAAAAAAGAACAAAATCATGAATTTCGCAGCAGCCTGGATGGAACTAGAGTCTATAATACTGAGTGACCTCTCACAGAAACAAAGATCTGAGTATCACATGTTCTCACTCATATAGTGGACCTTAATCATCCAACGTTACCATAAGAAAATGACTGACAGTTGTGGGAAACTATGGAGGGTGGAGGGGAAGGGAGATGGGATTAATGGTAGTAAACATCTGTCTGGGGATGGGGAGACACCTCTTATCAACAAGGGTGCCTGAATGAAGCATATTTGTATACCTAACCCTTAACTGAACCCCACAATATCATAATAAAAAATATTGATTATGAAAAATAATAATAAAAAATAAAAATAAATTTTAAAAATTAATTATAAATCAGTTAAGGATGCAATTATGAGTATAGATAAGCTTTGTGCCTTATTTACAAAAAAATCTTTCCATCCCCAAACAGAAGAAAACATATTATTTTCAAGTGCTTATCAAACATGTATCAAATAGACCATGTCCTTGGCCATAAAATAAATGTAAAAGAATTGAAATCATACAGAGTGTGTACTTTGATTATAATGAAACCAGGTTAACTCAATAACAGCAACATAACAGGAATTTACTCTCCAAAAACTTTAAACTAAATAATAGACTTCTAAATAATCCATGCATCAAAGAGAAAGTTCCAAGAAAAAATTTAAAAATATAATGAACTGCATAAAAATGAAAATTAAATATGTCAAAGTGTGTGGGGCACAGCTTGAGAAGTGCCGAGAGGCAAATTTGTAGAACTAAATATATATATTGTGAAAAAGAAAACTTTTAAATCATTCTAACTCAAGGACCTAAAAGAGGAAGAGCAAACTAAGCTCAAAGCAAAAAGAATGAAGTAAATAATTTAGATAAGAGCAGAAATCAATTAAATTAGAACACAAAAACAATAGAGAAAATCAACATAGCACAAAAAGAGAAATAAAAGGCATATAGATTAGAAAAGAAGAAATAAGACTGCTGTTATTTACAGATGACATGGTTATCTATGAGAAAATCCCAAGATATCCAAAAGCCCCCTTGAACTAACTAGTGAATTCAGTAATTTCACAAGATAAACATACAAAAATCAATTGTATTTCTATATCCTAGCAAGCAACATGTGGACACTGAAATTAAAAGTAACATACCAATTATAATTGCTGAAAAAATGAAATACTTAGGTGTAAATATAACAACACATATATAAAACTTGTGTACTGAAAACAACACAATGCTGATGAAATAAAAGAAGATCTAAATAAAGTGAAAAAACATGCCATGCTTGTGGATTAAAAGACATAGCATAGTATAGATGTCAATTCTCTCCGAACTGATATTCAAGTTCAGTGCACTCCTTTTTAGAATCCCAGCAAGATTTTTTTCTGGATATAGACAAGATTATTTGAAGGTCTAAGATAGCTAAATTTTGGAAAAGAAGAATAACGAGAGAAGAATCATTTTCAAGACAATATACAGCAACAATAATCAAGATCGTGTAGTACTAATGGAAGAATAGACAAATAAATCAACAGAACAGAAAACCAGAAATAAATCTACAAACATATTTTCAACTCATGTGACAAAAGTGCAAAAAGAATTTGACAGAGGAAAGGTAGACTTTTCAACAAATGGTGCTGGAGCTTTAAACACATTAGGCAAAAAAGTTAACCTTGGCTCAAGTCTCACACCTTTTACAAAAGAGTAGTTTAAAATGAATCATGAATTTAGAGAAGAGTGTAAAACTATAAAACTGTTAGAAAAATGTGAGAGAAAAAAATTCAAGATTTAGAGCTAAGCAAAGTGTTCTCAGATCTGACACCAAAAGCATGATACACAAAAGGGAGAAGAGACAAATTCAAAATTAAAACTTTTGCTCCGTGAAAGACCCTGTTAAGACAATGAAAAGATTTAGAGTTTGTAATACTCAGTATTCTGTCACAGACACAAAGAACTGAGTACCACATATTCTCACTCCAAAGTGGACCCTGAACATTTACCATAATACTGCAAGAAAAGATTGCAGTAGTGGGACACTGTTGGGAGGGAGGGGGAGTCATACATTAATAAGGGTACTTGATCTCAAAACAGGCAAGTGGGAACCAAAGGGAGACCCAAACTTTACCTGTCGATGACCACTTGTATACCTAATCCTTGAATTGTACCCCACATCTTTAAACTAAAAAAAATTGGGCCGGACTCGGTGGCTTAGCCTGTAATTGCAACACTTTGAGAGGCCAAGGAAAGTGGATTACCTGAGTCTGTGGGTTCGAGTCTGCGGCAAATTGGTGAGACCTCGTCTCTATAATAAATAAAAAATTAGATGGGTGCAGTAGCATACGCCTGTAGTTCTGGCTACTTGGAAGGCTGAGGTGGAAGGACCACCTGAGCCCAGCAGGTCGATGCTGGAGTGGCCATGAGCGTGCCACTGCACTCCAACCTGGGCGATGGAGTGAGATTCCAACTCAAAATAAAATAAAATAAACAAATAAAGAGAATGAAAAGACAAGCAATCTACAGAGTGGGAGAAAATACTTGTAAATCATATATCTGACAAAGGAATACTATCTAGAATATACTTTTTTATTCTCAAAATTTAATGACAAAAACACTCAAATTAGAAAATAAACAAAAGACACGAAGAAGCATTTGATGAGTGTGTACAGCAGAAGACAAATGTTACATGTTCAACATCATTAATCACCGGGGAAATGCAAATGTTTTCAAACCAAATGAAATAGCACTATACACCTGTTAGAATAGCTACAATGAAAAAAGGTAACAACAAATGCTGGCAAGGATGCAGAGAAGCCGGAGTACTCACACTTCACCATTAGAAACATGAAATGGTACTATCATGCCAGTAAATAGTTTGGCAGTTTCTTTGAAAACTACATATACAAATATAGTATCATCTAGTCATTGCACTCTTGGGCACTTATTCCAGGGAAATGCAGACTTCATGTTCACAGAGAAACCTGGACACAATGGTAGTTTTGTTCACCCAAAACTGGAAGCAATCCTGATGTCCTCTGGTGTGTGAATGGTTAAATTGTGGTGCACTCACTTTGGAAGCAGTAGAAAGGAACACACCATTGAGACAGACAACAACTTGAATAAATCTCCAGAGAATAATGCAAAGTGAAAAAAAAGTCAGTGTCCAAATAATACATTCTGCATAATGTACACTCACATAATATTGTATTAATTGTATGTTTTATGATTACATTTACATAATATTCTTGAGAAGGCCATACTATGGAAATGGAGGACAGATTATTGGTTGACAGGGATTAAAGAGGGGCTAGGGACTAGAGGGAAGTGGTAACAAGAGGGATCCTCGTGGTGATGAAATGTTCTGTATCTTGACTATATCATTGTCAATACCCTGGTTGGGATATTGAACAACAGCTTTGTAAAATGCCACCATTGGGGGAAACTGAGTAAAGAATACATGAGTTTTTATCATCCCCTTTTCTTTTCCTTCCTTCCTTCCTTCCTTCCTTCCTTCCTTCCTTCCTTCCTTCCTTCCTTCCTTCCTTCCTTCCTTCCTTCCGTCCTTCCTTCCTCCTAGAGTCAGGGTCTCACTCCATAACCCATGCTGGAGTACAGTGACACCATCACGACTCACTGGCTCACCACAGCCTTCACCCCTTGACCTCCTGGGTTCAGGCAATCCTTCTGCCTCAGTCTCCTGAGTAGCTATAACTACAGGCATGTGCCAGCACACAGGCTATTTAAAAAGCATTTTTTGGGGGACTGGATTTGGTGGCTCAGCCTATAATCCCAGCACTTTGGGAGGCCGAGGTGAGTGGATTGCCAGAGACTGCAGGTTCGAGACCAGTCTGGACAACTTGGCGAGACCTCGTTTCTACAATAAATTAAAAAAAAAAATTAGCTGGGTGTGGTAACTCGTGCCTATAGTTCCAGCTACTTGGAAGGCTGATGTGGAAGGATCACTGGGAGCGTGCCACTGCACTCCAGTCTGGGCAACAGAGTGAGACTCCAACACACACACATACAAATTTTTTTTAGAGATGAGATCTTGCTATGTTATTTAGGCTGGTCTCAAACTCTTGGGCTCAAGCAAACCTCCTGCCTCAGACTCCCAAAATACTGTGCTAACGGGTTTGAGCCATTGTACCTTTCGGGGCCTCTATCATTTCTTATATGGGAATCTACACTAATCTCAAGACCATTTTTTAATTTTTTTTGAGTTGGAGTCTCACTCTATCGCCCGGACTGGAGTGCAGTGGCCGCTCCCGGCCACCACAGCCTCGCCTGCTGGGCTCCGGCGATCCTTCCGCCTCAGCCTTCGAGTAGCGGGAAATACAGGCATGCGCTACCACGCCCGGCTGATTTTTTGATTTATTGTAGAGATGAAGTCTCGCTGCCCAGGCGGGTCTTGAACCCGTGGGTTCAGGCAATCCACTCACCTCAGCCACCCAAAGGCGCGGGATTACAGGCTGAGCCACCGAGCCCGGCAAGACCATTTTTAAAAAAGCATTATTTTAAGTGAAAGAAGCCTGACACAAAAAAGCTGCATGTTGTATAATTCCATTTATATGATGATATCAGTTGCTTCCAGGAGCTCAGATTGTGAGAAAATGAAGTGACCATACAAGAACAGTGGTGAGTGTTCTGGGTGATGGGATTATTCGAAAATATTAGGTAGTTGTTACATGACTGCATGCATACACTTAAATTCATCAAACTGTACATGAAATGGAGTGAGTTCTACTCTACATAAGTTACACCTAAAATCTGACTTAAAAGGTGAACTAAAAATGAAATGTGCAATATTTTCAACAATTTTACTTCACTTAACAGGAAGAACAATCTGATTGAACATGTCTTATTACTTTTGAAAAGTCAGGGTATAATGCTTTGTGATACATCTATTTGAAGATCTTGTTCTACGTTCAGTGCACTTAATCAGATACTCTGGTGTTCACGATTGTCAGAATTTGTCAGAACCGAATAGCGTTGTCGACTGCCACTTTTCCCTTGTTCTCTCATTATCAGTATTATCTTCACTTCACATTCTTGTTTTCTTATTGAGGGGCAAGGATCATTTAAAGTATTTGTCATTCTATTTAGTTACAATTCAACCCTATGGTCTATAAATCCACTTAACTGAGTCATAGCACCAAAATGACCTGCAAGTGAATCATTTAATGAAGGAAGTTCTGTCATCATCCATCTTTGAACATTCTTCCAAGGGAATCTAAGGTATCTGTGTGGATACATTATGAGTCTTTAAAACATCTCTATTCAGTTATACCTATTCAGACTTGTCACTTACCCAGCCAAAAGAATATCATCTCACTCTTGGACAACTGTAATATCTTTCTATATGATTTACAAGTATCTATATTCTGTTCTACAAAATACACTGATGTGCACAGCAATAGATCATAGAATTTCCAAGTATTTAAAACTGGAACAAATCTTAGGGGTCAGGAGTTGATGGCATTTTATCATTGTCCTTGTCTAGATTCTAAATGATGGTTTTGAGGTGAAAGGCCCTTGTTTAAGTGAAAGCTCTCAGGTAACACAATCCTTAGGCAACATGAACTTTTAAATTATTGTATCATTCACATCTATAGCTAGCAATGAATCAAATAAGATGCATTTGTTTCTGTTCTGGAATTTATTTCCATGAGATCAGAATATATGGATTTTTTCCTTTTGGCAAGTTAGAGGTTGAGAAAAAGAAAAAAAGGGGGAGCAAGAAGAATCCAAGCTCAGATGTTATATAGTCTCTTAACTGGAATGTTTCAGCTGTGGCACCTTAAAGGAAACTGGTCTCCCACTTGGAAAGTGTGAAGTGTCTTATGAACAGTGTAAAGAAACCAGAAATATTGGCAAATAAACCTTGACTTCTGTCAGTTGTATGTTTTTTACTTGAAAACAAAAGAGATATCCCAGAAGCAACTGGCCTTTTTAATTTGATGTACTATTGTTCATCTTTTAATTAATATCCATTTTATAAATTTTTAACAAATAATCATGCTGATTATTACACATTTTAAACAAATAAATGCTATTTCTAGTGGTAGACATATTTTTTCTTTTTCAATGTGAATTTATATTAACAATAAAAATATAAACTCTTACTAAACTAAACAATAGCAATATAAAATGATCACGTGTACACACACACAATTAAGGCAATCCTCTAAATTCTCAGTTTTATAAATCCGGCATTCTAATTTTTCTGTTATACATAATTTTAATTACCTCAAAGTATGATTTATATGTAATCAAGCTTCTTTTTTAAATTTAGATTACTTCATCCATCCACAAATTGTCATTTTTAATGACAACATGATATTCTATTACATTAACAACAATCTGCCTAGTAGACTCTTCACTTTCAAGTATTTAGATTATCTGAAAGCCTGGTTCTTAAACTTCAGGGAGCATCAGAATCACTTGAAGGGCTAGTTAAAGCACAGAGTGCTCTGCTTGGGTGCATATACACATACAAACATGGACACACACACACGCACACACACAAACATGTTTCTGATTCAGTAGATCCAGGGTGGTGACCAGAGAATCTCCATTTCCAAATGTTTTTGGATGATGTAGATGCTGTTGGTCTCATATCACCCTTTGAGAACCACTGATCCAGGGTTCTCTGACATTATAAACTCATCTGCTTTTCATGGGCTTTATTGTCATTCCTTACCCCAATTCCCCCCAAACAAATTTCTTATTTCTCTTATCAAATTAAGCATTTTGAAATACATATCAAGAAGGTAGGTTCTACTTCACTAAATATAGGTCATGTATCATTCCTTGAAGACTATATTAAGGAATTAAGTTAGAAATTTTAAGGAATTAGGCTAGGTCTAAATTTGGTTTTGTTCAGTGCAATAAAATGGAAATTTCAGGGCATCAGAAGGTAGAAGCTAGAAGAAGAATTTCATAATCTCTTTATTTTCTATAAAATATAACTATAACTAACATTTCACTATTGCCTCGTTGCTTTCAGCCCTCTGCTGAAGTGAAATTCTTCAATTTTCTGTGCCTACAGCTATCACAGCTCTTCTGGGAATGGGAAGCCCCAAAGGAAGTCTGTTCAGTCCACAACCAAACTCTATGAAGGAGATCTGACAATTGTACAAAAGAAGAGAGGTAGTTTAATTTCTTTTGTTATTGTCCTTTCAGGGCAGATATTATAAGCACTGGGTATCTGCCTAGCTTGGTATTAAGACATATACAAATTATTTGATTATAATGCATGGAAAGTGAGCCAGAATAATTTCTAAACAAAGAACAGTTTTGATATGAAATTTGCAAATATGTTGTGTTTTCTCCTTTTGTGCAGAACAGAGTGTATCATTTAAGAACAAAGTTCCTTGGATGGGGTTTTCTTCCCAGGATAAGGACAAAGTATTTCTTGATGACGCCAAAGAGTCTCATGTCCTTAGGATTTTGCACGTTTCATTTTAAAAGCTTACAAAAATTTTGCAGTTATATTTCTTCATTCATGTATTTATTTATCAGCTTGACATGAACTGGTCTAAAGAACCTCTCAAGAGTTTACTTCACATTTGTATTAGGATGTATTATCATGGGCATGATTATGATGGCTATCCTCTGTGTTTTCTCTGGAGAAATATTGTATTTATTTTATTATTATTATTATTATTATTATTTTGAGTTGGAGTCTCACTCTGTCACCCAGACTGGAGTGCAGTGGCCGCTTCTGGCCACTGCAGCCTCAACCTGCTGGGCTCCGGTAATCCTTCCGCCTCAGCCTTCCAAGTAGCCGGAATTACAGGTATGCGCTACCATGCCCGGCTAATTTTTTGATTTATTGTAGAGATGAGGTCTCACCAAGTTGCCCGGGTCTCGAACCCGCGGGCTCAGGCAATCCACTCACCTCAGCCTCCCAAAGGCGCGGGATTACAGGCTGAACCACCGAGCCGGACTGAGAAATATTGTATATTGGTTTTGATCTTTCTTTGCCACATACAATATCCTTCAAAGAATCTTAACTCTTCTCCTAAAACTTCAATTTTGGCTGCTAAATTTGTCGTGATCTTCATGAAATGCATTTGATCTTTCCATTAGGAAATCATCTTTAGAGAATAAGCTAGAACATGGTCAATTTTTAAAATCTCAAGACTCTTCTGGAACAAACCTAAGAAATTACTAAGACTGTGTCTCAAAGAAGAAATGAAAATATGCCTTGTGTTTATATCTACTTCTGCTTCCTGCTCAAGAACCCAGTATCACCCATGTAAGATTTTGTTGTTCTCTCTATGCCAGTTGTTGCAAAAGTGAGAAATGATGCTTGAGCTACTTCTCAGAGCATAGTTTGGGAAAACAACAGATCCACACACATCTTTTCAATGGTCAGCACTACCTGCTTCCATGTCTCTCCATTGGGGCAGTGCCCAGCTCTTCCATCCATCTCTCTCCTGGGTAGACAACAGCTTCCTCAAGCCAGTTGGTGATGAGGCATCATTCTGGGGGCTCTGTATGCTGTATGGATCTCAGGCTGTTGGTGTTACTCCAGAAAGGCTGATTACAAGTGGTAATAAAATATCAAGGTGGAAATATCCTGGATATGGTAAATATAGGGATGGAGCCTGTGTGAGAGGGTAGAGCTAAAGTTCTGAGAGGTATAAGCATACAGGTATGAGTTCAAGGTTGAGAAAATATTAAGCTTCTGGAGCAAAGACTTTAGTCTGGGGATAAGAGAAGGTGAAGGAACTTGGAAAGACAAGAAACGCAGGTAAGATGGAGAGGTAGAAGCATGACTAGGAAGACCTAGTGCCTTTGCAGCCAAGAGGAGAGGACCTTGAGGTGATGGTACACCATGTCAAATAGTTCACATAACCCATATCAAGTAAGATGACTTCCAAAAGGCCATTAAATTTGGCAGTTGGGACATGATTAATGATTTTATGCAAATGTTAGTGATGAGGTAGTTACGAGTACTCACATAACTATAGGCAAGTTGAAGGAAGTGAAAATTTTCTTATCTTTTTTCTTTCCGTAATAGAAAAAAATTTAAGTTATTTGAATGAAGAAAATGAGAGAAGAATTCAGAAAGTCCTTCAAGACTTGCTCTACTTTGCCTCCCTAGGAAGTCTTCCCTGATAATCTCAGAGTCACCTAGGAGCCTGTTTTCGTGACTCCATGGCCCTGCCTGACTGAACTAGGCTAGACTCTGGGTGCCTTAGGACCAGGGCCTCAGAACCAAGGCCTCTTGCCTCCTTATTGATCGAGCACAGTGTCTTGCTCAGAGAAAGAACATGTTAAATATTTATGTAATAAATAAATGAATGAAATGCCTATGGGTTGGAATGGGGGAATGAGGTGTCAATACTTACTGACAAATCTGAGCATGTCCTCTGGACCCTTTTTAATCACAATATATACACTTTGTCAGTATTATTACACTTGCTTAAATTTGATAGGTTCTTTTATGAAAGATTTTCATTCGTATTCACTCACACACAAAAACCCACACATGAATAACTGCCAAGACTGATCAGTCTATTTTCCCCTTTGACTGGCAACATTCATAGTCATTTTATTGTATGAAATAATGTTGTTTCCTTCTCCCTTTATCTTGCTTCTGTCTGACCGTCTATTAAAAGTTGCTTAGAAACTGCTTAGCAAATAGTCAGATGTGCTCCTCACTGACATCTTCCTTTTGTGACTTCTCCGCTATTCTGTTGGTCCATTCCCTTTCCATAAACGTTTTTAGACTTCTTTTCATCTCTTTTCAACAGACAAGACTAAAGCCCAACATTTCCCCTCCATTGAAAGAAAACATTCACTGCCTCTAAAGCTTTGCTGCATACAAGCAGCCTCTATACACCTGCCAGTTAAAAGGGGAGAAGATTAGCAAAGCTCCTCTGGGTTTTTGATTTTTATTAATGGCTTTGCACAGTGTGCTAAGCAAGTCATACAGTTAACAATATATATATTAAAAATATGATGTCCACGATGCCCACTGAAATCTACCAGGCTTGGAGGACATGGAATAAGAGGCCATGGGGCTTCCCTCACCAAAAAAAGCAGAGATTGATTCATACTACCCTGTGAATATAAGCCAAGCTAGTATCTTAAAATAGAATTCTACTGAACCCAAGGAATGCGGCTTTCCCCAGGGTTATGGTGTGCAGAACAGATCACTCCTCTGTATTTTCCTCATCTCAGTCCATCTATTGATGTAACTGATCAAGTTGAACTACATACCAAGGACAACCCTGGAAAGGAAGACAATTGAATGCAACTTTTATTATATGCCTATTGTATAGGTTAGGTAATATTCTAAAGTCTTGACAGTGGATTGTGCTAGGAAAGGGGAAATGAAATAAGAAATAAGAAAGACATGGTGCCTGCCTTCAAGGAACTCACAGTTATGGGTGAGGAAGGGAGTAGAGACATGGTGCACAACTCTAAAATACTATCTATGCTGTGCTGGCTCTATGGACAAAGTATTGCAGGAGCAGTGGAAACAGCTGGGTAAATTCTACCTGGAAGGGGAAGAGAACATGAAGGGGTTTGAAGAAAACTTCACATAGATGAATTCAAACTAAGCTTGTATAATAAGATCCTATTAGGTGAAAGAAGTTGTAGATTGCTGAGAGGTGCCTGGAAAAACTGAAGGGCAAGTCCATATTATCCCTTGTGGCTGGAGTATGAGAAGAATGGTAATGAATTGGTTGTTAGTCCTTGATCCAGACAGCTAAGCTATCTTTTTCTTCTCCTGCTGCCTTCCTCAGTTGTATTGTGGGACCTGGGGAAATTACAGGTTATATATATGTTGCTGGTATTTTCTGACCACAAACCAGGTCAGAGAATATGACTGTGAATTTTTTCAGACTTTGAGATTATTTTTATAAAAATCTGTAAGGATATTATTAAACAAGATCATGCTGCACACTACCTTTCTGGTAAGGCTATCAGGAAGAAATTCCTTCCTGATCTCAGTATTAGAAATGGTTGTGCTTCCCCTGAGCACCTGGGTTCTAATTTATATTTTTTAATTGACTGCTGGTAAGTTTAACACCAACACTGTGTCAAACAGTAGCAAGTATACAAAACCTGTGTGTATATATCATGATACTTGCAATGTTAACTGCATTTTACATTCTTATACTTGCCTGTCCTTTTCTTTTTTCAGTTCATCTTAATTTTATGTAATTTTCTATCTTCCATGTCTGTTACATTCTTTTTGGATCAAAGTAGGAGAGAAATAAGTGAAATTAAAATAAAAGTATTTAAAAGGTGAGTTGAATGATTATTATTCGCTGAAAATAACTGTTTAATTGCTTAATTGTTTACGAAAACCGGAGATATAATTTTTAGTTTAAGCCTATATTCTGAGAAAATGGCATCTCACATTCCTGATGCTGTGTTATTACTCTAATATAAGTAAAACTGGAAATTCAAAATTAAAAGTTGCCTTTCCATGCCTATAATTCCAAGTGACCCACCATATGTAATAGATTTTTAAATAGTGAGGTAGTTGTGAGAACAATCATCTGTGGAGAGTAATTTTCAACAATCTGACTGAGAATACTAGTGAAAAACTTTGTAAAGACTTTTAAAAAATTCTAGATACTCTACTCTGTAAAAACTAATGTTGGGGAGTCACTATTCCACTATTTTCATCACATATTAATGTTCTGCCACTTTGTCAGATCCATGCTAATACTTGACATTTGTCTTTTTAAAATTAAAAACATAAGTCACAAATAGTTGGAAGAATGTAGTATTCTCCAGAATAAAATAATTTTTTAAAAAATGCTCATGAAACCCCCTGTATTTTCCACATAAACAAAAGATTCATTGGTCTTTCAAATTTTTTTCTCCTTTTTTATTTGCCCATATTCAGGATAGTCACACATCAAGAAACTGGAGCTCTCCATAAGGTCCAGGACCAGAAGCTGAAGAGTTTCTATGCAGAACTACTCTCTGTATACAAATTGTCAGTGTTTTCAGTTTTTATCACTTTCTCACTGAAAAGGGCAAGGAAAGAACTATTCATTAAGCACCTACCACATGGCAGGTGTCTTGCTGAATGCTTTGTATATATTATCTCTCTTAATCCTCACAGTAACCCTACGAGGAAGGCAGTTTTATCCCCATTTTATAGCTCAGGAAACCCAAGCTCTGGGAGGATAAGTAACTTGCCCTGGGTCACCCAACCGCTGGATGGATTATTACCCTGGCTCTGTCTGACTGCAAAGCACTTGGCCCTTCCACTAAATATGCCACCTCCCACCTTGCAAACGCCTTGCAGGACTTTTTCTCTTTTCATTCTGATATTTTAACCTGGCTTGTAGATTTTCATTTTGAGTATATAAACCTTCAATTGGGGAGCTTTTTGTTGAGTTTCAGTTTATTTTTATTCATTTTAAGGCATTTTTATTTCTGGGGAGACAGTTTTTTCTTTATAGAAAGTTTTAGATGATATGGTTATTGTGAAGATATATTTCAAGGGTCATTGCAACCTAATTTAAAGATTAAGGTATATTAGCATCAAATATAGGGAAAAAATACCCAGTAAAAATGGAACAGACTGAGAGGTTTTTTTTCTTTCATTCTTCTTTTCTGGGAGTTGACTGCTGCATAGCACATTATAATTATGCTCTGCATAACAACTTCTTCCTCAACAACAGACCGCAAATACACTGGTGGTTCAATAAGAGTATAACACTATATTTTTATTGTACCTTTACTATTTTTAGATATGTTTAAATACACAAATACCTCCCATGGTGTTACAATTGCCTACAGAATTCAGTATAGTAACATGCCACACAGGTTTGTAGCTTTGCAATAGACTATGTCATATAGCCTAGGTATGTAGTAGGCTAGACCATTAGGTTTAAGTTTATTTCTGTTCACAAAATAACAAAATCACCTAACGACACTCTTCTCAGGATGTATCCCTATGATACTCCAAAACTTAGCAGTGTAAAGAAATAACCATTGTATTATATCTCGTAATGTCTGTGGGTCAGAAGTCTGAGTAGGGCTTAGCTGGCCCATTTTTCTGTCCCATGTGACCTTGACTGAAGCCACTGGGTAGTGCTCAGCTGGCTGACTGAATGACATGGAGAATTCAAGGAAACTTCACTCAAGCCTGTGCCTTGAGATGGCTGGAAAGCCAGGCTCCACTTGGATTGTCAACGGAAGCATCTACACTAGCCTCCTGTTGTTGATGGTCTCAGTGTCATCAAACTTCTTTCATGATGGATCATGACTTCCAGAGAGAACATCCCAAGAGACAAGAAGTGGACTGGTCCTGGAGACTGGCACAGCATTGCTTCAGCCAGGGATAGAAGGTACACCTCACTTCCAGGTGTAACAAGCATCAAAGATTTTGTAGCCAACCTTATCACAACTGTTTTTGCTGTATAAAAATATCCAAGAGCCTGGCACTATAATACAGATGCTAAATTTGTCCATTGCTAAATAATATTTCCTAAGCTTTTTTGAGGATTAGGCTAATAATAAAAGGTATTAGAATCATCAATCAAACAAGACAAGGAAAACATTAAAATTAAAACAAATTTCAGTATGTTCTTGTTCAGCATAAGGAAATCTGGAAAACCTCATGAGGACAAAAATGCTCTCCAACTTGCAAACTCAGTGCAGACAGAAGAAATAATAAATGAAGATATTTGTGTCTTATTAACTAGCATGACTCTTGTGCTAGATACTTGTTTCTATTCTCTTTCTCTAATCTAGGTGATTTACAAGTCAAATATTAGCCTGGTGTGGTTCCTAAGCAGAACTGGCAAAAAGTCCAGTTACCTAAGAAGCATAAAGTTGATTTAAAAAATCTGTTGGTGCTATAGCAGAGGCTGCTGGATTTGAACAAAGGTCTTGTCCTCCTTCAACCATAGTGACAGGCTTGGAGCAGCACATATGATAGTCAATGTCAACAGCTGCCAGGCTGGCTACCTGTTCTGTAAATAAAGTTTAACCAAACAGCCATAATCATTAATTTACTATCATCTATGACTGCTTTGACTTTACAATAGGTGAGCCTGGTCCCTAAGTCTACAATATTTACTATTTGGTCCTTAACAGAAAAAGTTTATTGTCCCTCTTCCGGGCCTCAGTCCCCCAGCCTCCTTTGTAGCTCAGCCTGTCCATGGGACTAGGGCTGACTTTTTGGGACAATGCAGAGCCCTCTTTTTGCCAGCTGCAACCTGATGTGACAGCAACTTTGACTCGTGCAAACAAGGACTCTGGCTCTAAGGGATGTCAGGAGAATGAAATGAGAGAACTTTGGTCCCTGAATGTCCATGTAAAGCAGAAAGATCCACCAATTTAAATTATTCTCCCTGAATTTTCACATGAAAGGTAAAGAAATGATCAACTTTAAACCACAAAAATAGTGTTAGTTTCTATATTAAAATAGTAAAGTCTTACTCCTTCTAAGATAGTTCACAATTTGAACTACTAATAAAATAGATCATTTAACATTTTTAAAAAGGATCAAAGACAGCAATTATTAGATACAGAAAAAAATTTCCATCTGGCTTATTATTTTTATATGTCCAGTGGGAGTAATCGGGGATCTTTTTCTTCAGAAAATCGCCTACAGAATTAAAAAAAAAATCACAAGAAACAAAATTGCAATTAAACTTTACTCTGAACCTCACCACTTTATAGATCATATTCCCACGGTGTCTCTTCCAGCTACTTTGTGAATATAGAAGCAACACAGAAATTCATGAGGAACCTGTGTAGGTATTTGGAGCTATTTGATACTATATGCTTCAGTGTCTTCACACAATTTTTGCATTCTCTCCACATTTTAACATAATATTTAAAAATCTGTATACGCTGTGGCTATTTAAAATTATTTTGATATGGAAATAAGCAATATTTTGATCATCTGTGCAAATAATATTGCTGATTATCTATTACAGTCCAGGGGTTAAAGTCAAAAAAGTCATCTCCAAATGGTTGCTGACATAGCATGTATCCCATGCTTCCTCTGCCTCTCTAAATATTTTGTTTATAACAATTTAATACACACATTTTACCTCTATTCCCATTTCTAGTTTGGTGCATTGTTCTTTTGGGGGATCAAATCAACATCAGAGAGATAAACATATAAATAGATCCTCAGCTATCCATCAAATTTAAATAGTTGACCAATAATTAGAACCCAAATGGAACTCAAAAGCCTTGCTGGGTAAGTCAGGAAGAGTCAGGACATCCTTATGGTCTGTAGACTTTGTTCTTTGTGCCTTTATTGTTAGACTTGTACACCATTTCCTTGAATGCCAAATTTAGGCATCCTTCCTAATTAATGATCTTTTCAAGCCCTTTTCAGAATCCATTGGATTTTGATGAGCCTACAAAGGAAGGCTTTCTCTCCTGGGCACATAGTTTTCTGTCTCCCTAGCAGTTAATTGAGTAGCAGAATAATGGTTTCCTTACAGAAAGGCTCACAGACGGCACAGAGAGGTTGATGCCTCTTTAGTCTCTGGGAACTTCAGTGACATTCAATAATGCTTGGTAAATTTAAGCCCAGAATTAGAGACCCAATTGATGTATTGGGACCTATCTCAGGCTGATGTTTCCTGAGCAGCTGGCTCCGTAAAAGGATATGTACGCTGGCTCAAAGCCTCTGCTTTCCTTCTGGGTGAATTTCCCATTACACTCCTGTTCCTACACTTTGCTGTTACATAGAAGGAACAAGAAATAGTGCCTTATTCTAGATATTCAATGATTTCTGTTTTTACAAAGCAATCATTTTTGTGCAAAGTACAATGCCTGCAAGAATTCCCAGTTGGAGGGGGGCGACATGTGTCGGGGGACGGGGGGAGGGCCTTTCCTTACCCAAATATAGATAAGACCATGGCTTATTATTTGATGATTTTTCAAGTAGTCCCCTGTTTCAGTTTTAGTAAACTAACCATGTTGGCTCTTCCACCTAGTAAGAAAGTAAGAGACCTCTTAGCCAGGAGCCACAAAGAAAAATTATCCAAAAGACAAGTCTGCGTTTCTACGGAAAACATATAAAAATGATTGAAATCAAGCAGAAGGTCACCAATTCAAATATTTTATTTGATTTTTGAGAATAATAGGGGCAAAATGAAAACTGTTCTCTTGATATTATCTAGTCATCTCAATATTTGTGCCCACTAGATCATGGGCATTAAAGAGGTCTGGTGTCTCTCTGACATATACTTTTCAGTCAGTATGAGACATCCATGACCAAGGCAAGACCCTCCTGTGTGTGTGTGTGTGTGTGTGTGTGTGTGTGTGTGTGTGTGTGTGTGTGTGTGTGTGTGTGTGTTTTCTATCTCTGCTTCGTCCTTAAACTCCATTGGAATAACAATAAAGGGTATTTTAAAAAGTAATTCACAAATGTGAATAGTTGAGAGATGTCAACAACAACGTTTGGAAGATGGAAAATAGGTGTGCAGGTGCCTGTCGTCTCAGCACAACTGAGAAAGCTAACTAAAGTACTGAAAGTAAGATGTGGGTGGACAGCAAACCCAGGAGAGCCTCAGGAGCGGGCGCTCCAAGGACTAAGGAAGGCCACAGTGAGGGTAGAGTGGAAGGGTTTGGTGGAATATTTGCATCTGTAGCACCTGGACCCATTTCCCTGTCCTGCCAACCAAATATCCAAGAGTCTGTCCTTTTCTACTCTGGCAAAAAAGAGATTTTATTTTATAGCGACATGAAACACGAATTCTCTATCTTGCTGAAAAAGAATAGGATTAAGTAAAGCTTCAATATCCCAAAGGAAATGAAAGAAGCTACTGAAAACATAAAATTAGAACAAAATACCTTAGAGAGCTAATTATATAAGAGAACGAGCATTTCTCTCCTTAAGGATATATTTTAAGTGTTTTTCAATTTGTATATATTTTTTCCAAAAAAATGTGAAAGTGTTATGAATAAAAGACTTTTGTAACCATTTTGTTTATAAATGTTGATATTTTCAATACATGGGATTGTAAATACATTGTAAATATTTAAACTTATAATTAAAATAATAAATATCTTGGGGCTCATACTTTTAAAAAACCTTTCAAGGGGTATTTAAGCACAAACATTTGTTAAAGTGCTAATCCTCATGGTGATGGAATTACTGACTGAAGAGAAGGCTGCCTACATTTTCAATAATAGCCTGAGGTTGGTCTGGCATAGACTGGGCATTAGTGAGATAAGGCTATTTTTACTGAGTAACTTCATTTCATTTTCAGGGAAACAAGAAAAATCCACTGAAACCACCTTAACATTAACTCTTTCTAAAATTTCTTTCAGTGCACTGAAAAGTCATCTTTAATCTTTCGGACATACACAAATACATGTATGTGTATGCATACATGTCCACAAATACAAATTTCACCCAATAGGAAAATCTTTAGGTAATATGTAATCCTAGAAGAAAGGCATGTGTTTATTCTCTCCAAATTAAAGTTCTGTTGATATACAAAAACAGACCCAAACTGTTTCATTTAATTTATATGCACTGGAAGCTTCTGTATTTCTTGGAGATCCCTAGGTGTCCAGTTCAGCCCCCATCAGTGCTCATGTTCTCAATACAGGTTAACAGTATCCAACTGCAATTGTGCGTCTCTGAACTTTCTCTCAACCAGGATAGGCTGGAAATAGCAGAGTGAATCCCCTAGTAGCAACCCTCAGTCTGCTGATGATGAAAATTGGAGGATAAATTCCCAAACTTTCTTGCTCTTCAGGAGGGATAATTCTGAAGGAGTTCAGTCCATCTTGCAAAATTCTCTAGGGGATTGAGCTCCAGTTGACCAGTTACTGTTCAGTATTGTATCATTTGGCGTCTTCTTCCCCTTTCTTATCTCAATTCCCGGTTCCCCATCTGGAATTCTCTGAGATCATCTCTCAAATAAGCTACTTGCATTCACATCTTTGTCTCAGGGTGTGTTTTTGTGGGCACTCATCTAAGACACCAGTACTTTAACCTCTCAAGGAAAAATACATTTAATTTGCACCTTATGGTGACTCTTATACATTTAAAATGTATGCATAGTATAAAGTTAGTGAGGCTAAAAAGCAAGTTAGAAGAGGTAAACAAGTCTACATCTTTACAAATCCATTAAAAATGAAAGTATAAGTGGTCATGAAAATAAGAAAGAAAAATCTTTTTAAAGGGGAGTTGGAAAATATATGCTTGTGTACTGGAAAGATTTTCTGGTCCTCCATCAGGGAAGGTCTACTTCTTCCTCACTGACATGAGCAAAAAATTGATTACCCAGAAGCCAAGCCTGGAGGCCATTGAGAATGACTGGACAAAAGTAGTGTGGGAAATGTACCTCCCTGCTGCAGAAAGTCCAAAGATGTATGAGATACAGTCTGTGCTCTCTAGGAGGACAGTGACTGTCAAGAAGAACCATGAAGCAGCATATGAGTGATTCCTTATTTTGTTTAAGAAAAGCTGTAGGGTTATCAAGGAAAACAATAAACTGTGAGAAAGTCTTAAAGGGTGATACTTTTTTAAAAATCTGCAATGTTGAAAGGGGGAATAATATCCTAAAAGTTACAAATATCACAAAGTCACTGAGGTAGCTAGGCACAGTTTGACTGGCATCCTAGACATGTATTATATTTTTTCCAGTCCACATCCATTCCCACTCCCAGTTTTTCATTTGAGAAATTACCCATCCCATTTTGTATCATCATAGTAGGATAGTGAATGTAGGTGTTTGCCATCCCAGAGCAAAATCCAAAGAAGTCCTAGATCCTATCTCTGCCAGGTCCTACCTCCTACCGACACAAAATAGCAGAAGAGTAGGCATGAGACCTAAGCTTAGCCAGTCAATAGGTGATTACAGTCATTAGAGTTTTGGAATAAAGACATGCACTCTTTATCTATTAACCATTCTCCTATTGCAAATTAATTTTTGGCTTACTCCAGGGCCTGTGGTGGAATCTGTGAATCCATGAACAGATGACATGAAGCAATAATGACACCCAAGATAGTCATTGTGAATTAGGAATTCTATGGTTTACTGTCATCACAGTGCCTATCATCAGCACTTTTCACTGACCTATACAATAAGGGACATTTCTTTGTGCTAGGGTGTACCCGGTGGCCAGCACAGTATTTGACATTTAAAAGAAATGCAACAGATATTTGAGTGATTGAATTAAATTGGTAAACTCTCACTGATAGCATAACTTATTAGTAAAATTGAACAAATGTTGAAGGTTACTAATATCCTCTCAAAAATTATATATAATTATACCTTTAACTTTTAAATTAAAACTTTTATTAACTAGACTTTCTATGGTATGTCTTAAACTTTGAGTAATCAATCTCCACATATTTTGAGTATTTATTATGTGTCCAGCAAAGTGCAAGATACTAAAGAACAGTCACTACCCAACCTAAATTTAACAGTGATCTAGACTTGCTCAGTAGGCAATGTTTCAAGTTTAAATCTTGTGTTGCAGAGATAAAGGCTGGAATCAAGGAAGAATGTTGAAGCCATTGACCTTGAGTAAAATTTCCCAATTTCATACCAAGCATATAATGGTGCTGACCTGAGTTGGAAATGCCTGAGATAGCTTTCTTGCCCATTTTCCCTTAACACAAGGTTACTAAGCAACATCTTCACATAAAACAAAGTACGTGGGATGAGATTGTGCCCACAACTCCTGGCAAAGACTGCAATAAGTAATAATGATGAATTGTGCTTTTCACTGATGCTACACAATATGAGAATTTCTTTTCAAGACTTTTCAAGGTGACACTACCTCTATAAGTCTAAGTCAGTTGGCTCATCTCTGAGCAACCTCTATTCTATCACTGAAATATTTCTTAGTAGCCTAATATAACATGGTCAGACAGCAGAAAACTAAGGGTGCTAACACAGGAGTCTAGAGAGAAGATAAGGGTAAAAAAAAATCAAATGAATGTTGAAGATGGCTTTGTGCCAAATACTGCATATTAATTATTACAGAATAAATTACACATGTAATTTTCACAGAAATCCTATATAGTAGTGCCATTATCCTTTATAGATAAGGGAAAACAGGGGTT
>NW_007049756.1:56446-126291 GCF_000164805.1 Carlito syrichta
ATAAAATATAATTATCTTTGAGTATTTATTAATTCTTGTGATGGATTGAGTGCATGGTTTTTAGACACCCTTGTATCAGCAACCCTTAGTAGTGCCTTCTCACAACGACTCTAAGCTTGACCATTTATTTGCTTCAACCAGTGAGAGGGTAGCAAACATTATACAAGCAGAGTTTTGAAAAATCACTGGAACATTTCATTTTCTTCTTTGGTCACTTTCGTTACCACCAAAACAAGCTTGGACTAACACGTCACTACTAGAAGGAGTGCCAAGTTATCCTGGACAAGTCCACCATGGGATGGTCAACCCCTAATCAATCAGCAGAGCCACTAGCAAGGTCAGTCAGGATCAGCATAACTTTTCAGGTAAACTGTAGATTTAGAAGAAATATTAAGCTTTTGTTGCTTAAGTCACTAAGTTCCAGGGTGTTTTGTTATAGAGCAATAGCTAACTGATACAAGTATCCACACTATGCAAGATACTTTCCAACTGATATAAAAAGAAAATATATAGATAATAGCATTTACTTTCATGACTCATCACTTAGAAGTATGGAATATTACTTCCAAAGAAAATATTTCAAAGCACAAGAAACAATATAAATCTACATTTGTATGTATGTATGGGCACATACACATATACTCAAGTGTATTTGAGGATTCATATTTGTAATCATCATCTGTTCAAATATTTAATGTGCTCCTGCTATGTTCCAGGACCAAAAGAAGGCATTAAGGAAGAATAAGACAAAGATCCTTCCCTCAACAAACTCACAGTCACATAGTTGAGACAAACATGTCCACAGTTGCAAACAATTATAATTTATGACAGATACATACTAAAGGCAGTATTGGAGTCCAAATGTAAATGAGAAAATTTTTGCATACAGAGATGAGGCACTTCAAAAGGAGATAATCTGTGTTTAGGCACTGAAAGATAAGCAGAATTGTGAGAGGAAAAAATGAAAATGACTGTTCCCGAGAGAAGAAATAGTACACACTAACATATACAGTGACAGGAGGGTTTGGAAAGAAATGAGGATGCCAGTGTGGTTTGGAGTATGATGTGTCAGAAAAAGCAGTGATGAGGAAAACTGGAAAGGCAAATTGGGATCAGACTGGGAAAGACTGAAGAGGATAAACTTTATCCCAGTGGCAGCAGAAGCCATTAAGTGGTTCCAAGTGGGTAGGTGACGTAATCAGAGCTGGATTTTAAAAAGAAAAAAAAACTACACTGGAAGGATAAATATTTTCCCATTTATTTTCTCCCAAACTAGGTCATCAAAGAACAGGTTCTTAACTCATCTCTCTAGGAGAAGATTCTTGGATAACTATATTTTAGGATTCTTTTTTCCTCTTTTACACAACTTAATGTTGCATTTAACCTTTGGCTTTTCAATAAGAGCATGATAAAAGAAGCATTACCAGGCTTAGTTAGCCAAACCAACAAAATTATGATAGTCAACTTTTGTTTGTGAATCTGAACAAAAAAGCCTCCATGATGCTGATTTAATTTCTGCTTTTTGTACCTCCCTTACCAGTTCATACTCTGAAATTTTTTTCTCATTTGAATCTTTATCTGCTTTGTCTCTCTCCAGTCTCAGAGAAGAAAATAAAAATCTCAGACAAGTGCAGGTATTCCCATGATGAAAGCTGATGTAACAAAGATGGACTTTAGAGAAATTGTCAGTTAAAAGTTCTGCAATTCACAAAAGTTATTTTAGTAAACTGTAGTAGTATTTTAAGAGAAGTAGCCCCAACTTCTTTCTCTTGTAATACAAGATTTCCTATTGGCATTATATACAACCTACTCAGGTATCTCTGTTCTCTGTGGGACTCTAATAAGAATATTCTGGTGTTTTTGTAAAGTACTCTTGATTCCTGGAGCAAGCCCTACTAGAAGAGACTATCAAGCTCTGCAGTCAACCGAGGAAGCCTTGCTTTGCTTCAAGGGCAAGTCCGAGGTCCTGTATCCTGCCTCTGAAGTGAGGAAGCATCTGTGAATGTGTTACTTCTATTTTTCTGGTTTACATCTGCCTGCTATTTTAGAGGATCTGGTAAGTTTTCTCTAAAAACCTGTTACCTCAGGGAATCACAAATCATCTTAACTGTCATCAGAGTGTTTGTCAGAGAATGTTCTTTAGAGATACTGAGAACCCCAATGGCCTCTGGAATGAGGAGGTAAGGAAGAAGGGGTGAGAAGCTTATAACGCCCTGCTCAACTTCACCTGGGACTGATGCCAGGATGACATACATAAATGAGTAAAACTGACCAGGTGCAGCCTATAGCACTCTGAGTGCTCCTGCCCAACTAAAGATGGAAGTAGCTTCCAAGCCCAGCGTGTTATAGCCAGGAGGAATGTAAGTTGTCAGATGTTCCAGTTTTTTCAAGTGAAATGAAAAAAATTGAATTCTTATGTAAAATATCCTAATTTTTAATGTGCCAATTAAAATTTCTGAGAGTGAATGTGGCCAGTGGGCTGCCTGATTTCCACCTCTGGCCTCAAGGGACAAAGGAAAAATGTCCAAAATGCCTTCAGATGTCTGAGGGTAATAAAAGACCCCTGAGTTTAGGAAAACCAAGGTGCTGCCCCATCATAATGTGAGGCACTCTAGAGAGGACCTAAACTCCCAGAAAGTCAGCTAGAGACTGAATAGCTATAGAACTGTCCAATAGAACTTTCTCCAATGATGAATGAAATTTTCCTTATTTGTGCCATCCAATAGAGTAACCATTGACCACATGTGATTACTGAGCACTTGAAATATGGCTAGTGTGGCTAAGGATCTGAATTTTAAATGTTATTTTAAATCTTTTCAATTGAAATAGCCACGTGTGGCCAATGGCTACCATATTTTATGCATAGCTACGGAGACTCCAGTGAGTGGTTCTCAAAGTTTAAC
This sequence comes from Carlito syrichta, assembly GCF_000164805.1. Classification (NCBI taxonomy): domain Eukaryota; kingdom Metazoa; phylum Chordata; class Mammalia; order Primates; family Tarsiidae; genus Carlito; species Carlito syrichta. The sequence continues at coordinate 59,350 of NW_007049756.1, forward strand.
ATGCATCAGGATCACCTAGAGGGCTGGATGAAACAGATCACTAGTTTCCACCTCCAGAGTTCCTGATTCAGTGAGCGTGGAGCTTGGTGGGGAGGTGGTAGCATAATTTACATTTCTAGCAAGTTCCCAGGTGATTCTAATGCTACTGACCCACACATTGAGAACAACTTAAACTGTCACCCAACTTTCAGATTCCCAGGATGATGTATGGTTCTAGGGACTGACAGCTATATGATTACTGTTTTTTTTTTAAAAAAGAAAAGAAAAGACACACACACACACACACACACACACACACACACACACACACTTCAGGTGGTCACTGGATTTCCTTTTCCTAGGATTGCCTCTACTTGGAAAATTGTTCTACTAGAAGAACAAAACAGAGCAGATGGAGCTCATCAAGGCCTTGAACGATTTTGCTCTGTCTTGGAGAAGATGAGTTTTGCTTTTAAATCAGAACATAGTGCCTGCCTGCCTGTGTGGCCCTGAGTCTTAGTTCCACTCCAGCAGGAGGCAAAAGAGAAAATCCTATATCATCATGACCAAACTAGACACCTGGCAAAATCCATATGTCAGGAAGCTTGGCTCATTTTTTTTTTCTTGCTATGCACAGCATTAGCAAAGCACCTAATTTATCCTAGGAATGTACTATTAAATATCAGTGCAGGTCAACTGCAGTCTCAGTCTCTGAAAAACACATATTTCAGGTGCAGGGAAGAAAAGAGAGGCTCTTAATCTTCCTTCTAACATTTTTCTCAGTTAAAACTACAAATGTCAGGACCTTCTGTTGTAATACATCCAAAGAATTTCAAAGACATGGCCTTTGCGTCTTAGGCTACCATCATAAATACATGTATTTCAAGTGGAGAGCAGCACCTAACAAGTTGTGAGGAAGAGGAAGGGGAAGAGGTATGTCTTGGTTAGTTGTGTCTTGGTTAGTTCCAAAGTTTGCTTGCTTCAAGTTTTCCCAGTGCAAAGTGTCTTCATCCCATAACCTGTATTAAATCTTGGCATTCTGTTCACCTAAGGATTAATTTTTGAACCATTTTGGAGGACTAATTTTCAAAGAAAAAGACTCCTATCATGAAATACTTTAAAAATAAACCCTCGTCATATATATTGCATCAATAATTCAGATGGAAAATTCATGCTTTTTGCCATGTGTGGAAATTCATTGCATGTATGCCTCCTATCACCATGTGTCCACACTCATTGTGAGTCTCTCTCCTCCTTCACTGACTCTGGGATTTGTCATATAACTTGCATAAGCCAATGAGGCAGTAGCAAACTTGACATAAGCAGAGACTTCAAAAAGCTTTTGCAAACTTCTGATTCTCCTCATGTTTCTACACTTTCATCATTGTTACACTCTCAGGACAGTTTTCCAGATGATGAAGCACATGGATCAGGGAGCCAAGTCTGCCTGGTTATCCCAACTGAGGCCCCAGATATGTGAGAGAATCCAGCCAAGATTAGCCATGCTGTATAGTCCTGCTGCTGACCATAGACTCTTGAGTGAGCTCAGCTGATGGTAGCTCAGACCAGCAGAGCTTCCCAGCAGGCCTGTACAACCATGAGGAAATCATAAATTGTCCCTAAGTTACCAAGGTTTGGAGAGATTGTTACACAGCCATAGCTAACTTAACATCATGTTTCCTTATTGGGATATCAGTTATTACAGCATGATCACATATCTAGGGTAGATGATGTGGAAAGAAAGTTACTCATCATCCCCATTTACATTGTTCAGCTGATCTTGTATTTACTTAAAGATTTTATTTTGGAGTCCATAAAAGAAGAAAGTTTATAGAAGGAGGAAATTAAAATCCTTATCCCATTCAGTTATCCACAAGTCATTGTCAGTCTTAGCATGTCCAATAAAAGATTTTAACAAAGTAAGGGTGTTGAGTGGGAGCTTATTTTTAACCATATGATGATAGTCCTAAGATTACTCTAAAAAGAAAAAAAAATCCTCTATCTGAGATGCACCCATTCATTTCCCCTGAGGACTACTTTCCATTTTACAACCTTAACTCAGTTTCCAGTGGCACAAATTGTCCACTAGCATCAGGCAGGCAGCCTGAGAGAGTCTTAACAGGACCCCTGCTGATGTGCATCTCTGTGCTCCACTCAGCTGTCCCACCCTGCAGCAACAGTTCTAAAGTTACAGGACAGTTTCTAACTTTGTGCTTGTCCCAAGGCATCAGAACCAAGGCACATGATTTGTAATTTATGAGGACACCCACAGAGCTGTCACTTGCAAGGCAGGTGTTGGGAAAATGGCAAGCAACTCTAGGAAAGAAAAGGACTCTGATCTCACCCCCGAATAATGGTGGCCAACCTAGTCATGGATAGGAAGCATTGACATAAGCGAGCTTTAAAAATAAAGCCATGGCTCATCTTGCTGAAAGCACTCTCTGTCTTTACGTAGTTGAATACAACAGAATTTAAGTAACCTATGAAAAAACTAGGTGTAGTGTTTATTCTGAGGCTGCTTGTATTTTTGTACTGTGCTTTGCAATCTAAACTACCAATGTCAGGAATCCTGTGGATAAACAGGATAAATCCAAATTCAAACTGAATGATCCCACAGAATACAATGGATAATAATCTTTCAACCTCCAAAGAAGAAATAAAACAAAAGGGAATCCAAAGCAAATTAACACAAGAGTTGGATAAAAGGAATTGAAAAAAACTACTGATCTAATTAATATTTTTAATATGAATGTTGTGAATCAATAAGTTTAATATTTTTGTGACAATTAAGTTTGGTCTCATGGCAGCTTATTTCACATTCCAATTTATGGCAATATTTCAGTGACTAATAAAGGGCAATCTAACCTTAAAATGATTTAGATGGTGTGGAAGTCTATTTGTTAGTAAAAATAGAGTGAAAGTCTCAAGGCATTTCCAAAGTGCCACAAGGCACACGTTGCTACTCTGCATGGAAAGAATATCAGCTAGGAAGCAATCTGAGCTGTGAAACCAAATAACGTCATGATGGAAAGATTCCAAGGTCTAAAAAATATTGCTTACTGATAGGCAACTTAGCTTTCCATCTTGGGCTTGAGAGTTCCAGGGGGATGTCTGTGTTACAATGCAAGTCTAGCCAGCTTCACACCATGGGAAAGCCACAATGAACACAGAGACTCAAATATCAGGCTGATTACTGGTTGCAATTGGAGCTTTCAAGCTGACAAAACTAGAAGATTTTTTCCTTCCTTTGGTGAGGACAGATTAAGTTGGCAGGTATTTCCCTTTACCACATTCTTGAAATCTTCCCTGCTTAAAATCTTCCTTTATTATAACTTGCATGCTGGTACTGACAGCCCACATTCTTCTTGCAGATTTCTACTAGTTGCCTACTAGTAAACAGTCAGCAAACCACCCAATGACATAAGCCATTGTGTCCTGCACCCTCCTGCCTCTATCATAGATGAGAAGGGCTGAAAAGAACAGTTAAGGAGGTTCTGGACAGCCCCAAGCCACTTTTTTGGCTCTTAGCCTGGAAAAACTCCTGACAGAAAGCCTGTCTGGTGCCCTTGGCAGAGCCCCACAAGATCTAGTAAAGTGCCAAAGAGGAGGCCACATGACATCAAGAGGGAAGTATATTGTAAAGCAAAAGGGCTATACCTGGCCAAGACAGCTTTGGGAAACTATTACTGATTTGTTGGGTGATTGCAATGCAGATATAAACATATGGACACTGCACTCTCAAGTCAATTTTTGTCTGGTGGTTTCAGACCAAACTTACTTTCTATTGATTTGGCTTTCTTTTTTTTTTTTTCCTAGCAAGTGGGATATAGAATTTTGGTAGAAATCAAGGGATATTTCTGGGCTGTCTTTTTTCTTCTATGCCAGAATCCAAAGGGAAGATGAGGGGTTTCGAAGCTCAAGTAGGAAGTCACCAAAATAGCTGGCAATCATCAGGTATTTCACATCCAATCTCAGCTCAGCGACTGTGTGCACCAACTTGATCTCGGTTGTAAGAGATCCTCTGAAGTTGCATCCCTTCATCATTGCCCTCCTTTCCCACCACCTTCCCTACCCTACATACTGAGGTGAGCTGGAAGTGTAGGATGCTTGGGAAGAGTGAAGGGAGGGAGCCCTCAGCTGCTGAAAAATCTCTAAAGATCCACAGGCAAGCAAATACTTTTAAAAAGCTCTGTGTTTTATTAGAATGCATGTTTGTGAACAAACACCAAGACATTTCAGCTCATGAGCTTGAAGATTAGGAGATGGTGGAAACAGCCATGAACCTCCACCCAAACCTGAAATCTCTATGGCCCATCTGCAAAGTCTGCTTCAGGTTAAGTAATACGAGAATGCATTAAAAATGGAATTTTACAGTTCACTGTGTATTTTTTCCTTTTTCAGAGATGATGATAAAGAAATAGCTCAGATGTCTTGATGTGTTGAGGAAAGGAGCTAGAGACAAATAACTTCAGGTTACAGGTCTTATAAATCTGGGTATGAATCCAAACCTCAGCCACTTACAAGCTGTGTGAATCTGAGCAAATCCCTTAATCACCCCGAGACTCATTTTCCTCACCTGTGAAAATGCTTGTTGTGTGGTTTTGTGATAAGGATGTATCAAGTCGATATATGCAAGGCATCTAGCACAATGGCTGTCTTTAAAAAAAATATGGATTGACTTATTGCTGGTAGCTAGTTACTCGTTGACATAGTTAGGTATACTCACTTAGTAAATATTTATTTCCTACCTACTATGGGATGGGCATTCTTTATAGTACGTTCTCCTGAAAAAAAAAAAAAGAAAAGAAAACTAACTTTAATGGAATACTCCAAGAATAGTTTAATCATTTCTTTTACATCTGGTTCCAAAGCACATCCATAACATATATTGAAAAAGGCGGTGTGTGACTTAGCATCAGGACCAAACAACACAGATTTAAATTCTCAGGATTTAGTCACTTTAGTACTCTAACTATATGATAAGCTTTTAGTTTTCTCAAGACAATGTGCATTATGCATTAAGGATTTTTCCAAAGTCCTAACCATTCCTAATGTATATTATTTCAGGACTTAAAGAATTATCTTATATTATACCTGAATAGTGATACTTCAGTTTGAGCTTCTATAAGTCAGATTGGAGAATTTTCTCAAACTTTGTCCCTGTCCCCAACATTTATACTGAAAGGGCAATTCTGACATGTACATCACTATCTGATTTAGAGTTAGAAGTAATCAGATTTCAAATTTCTTAATTTTCTGGGACCTAGATATTTAATTAGCAAAGTAAGGATAATAATTCCCTCAACAGTATTGTTGTAAATAGTATATGTTAAAATACACTGAAGATTAAGAAGGGACCACATGAATATCAACCCTTTTTGTCATATTGATTCCATTAGCTTATGTTTTCTTCACATTATCCCCACTGAATGAAAAATAATAATAAACAAAAGCTCTCACATTTCCAAGCATTTATGTTGTATTAAAAGCATTTATCAGATTCCCAAATATATCATCTTAAAAGTTGTGGACTTAAGTTTTATTTTATCTGAACAAAATGCCTTCAATCACAACCATTTTATGAACATTAAATGCCTAGAAATTAGGAGTCATTGGGTTAAATGAGATATTATTTTAAGCTACATTACCAAAAAGTACATTTTTCAACATTTTTGGTTTCCTGCTTCTAGAATAGATCTCTGTTCTGAAAATGAGCTTAATCATTTAAATTGGAAGCCTAAGGATTTTCCAGGATCCCTCAGACAGCATATCTTTCACCGTTCCCTGTATGTTTGTTCTGTATGTGTTTGTTCAAGTGGTATGTATATTCTTACCTTACCTTTGTTCCTCCTTATATATTTGGATGTGGCCTCTCTAAATATTTTCTTTTCTTCCTTTTTTGGAAATCCCATTTCTTCTTTTACTACTGAAATATCATTGACACAGAAATGTGTGACACCTTCTTTCAGTTCTCCACACAATCAATTTCTGTTCCCCCCCCCCCACATTTTGGCAATCTCTTTGGCATCAGTAAGTGTATCAGTTAGTCATAGTTACATAACAAACCACCCTAAAATTCGGTGGCTTAAAACAGTAATTGTCTGTTATTATGGCTTATGCACCTGTGGTTGGGCCAGAGCATGGCTAATACAAGCTTGGTTCAACTGGGTGTCTCAAATGTCTGCAGGCCAGGCAGGTATCATCTGACTTGGGCTTGGCTTGCTCATGCACCTGAGGAGCACATGGGGGTTCTGCTGTAGGCTGGGATTGGCTGACACAACTGGGCAAGAGAAGCCCTGGTCTGTATGGTTCTTGTTCTCATCCTGGGACCAGTAGGCCAAACTAGGTATGTTCTTTTTATGGTGGATTGGAGGTGCAAGAGGACAGGCAGAAAGAGAGCTAGCATACTCCCACTGCTGCCTCCTTCTATTGGCCTCACCAAATGGCAAGTGTACTCCAAGTTAGGATACAGAGAGAGACACTCTTCCTGCAGTTAGAGAACACTGAAAGTTACAGGGCAAAGTTTGTGAGTACCGAGAGGGATCAAGAATGGGGCCAGTAATATGATCTGGCATGATAAGATCCCAGCAGATGTCAAAACAGCAGCAAACCCTTCCAGGGCATCAAAATAGTCAGCCTTTTGTTCCCAATAGCCATTTTGTAACGCAAGGTGGGAACAGGAGGAACAGCTGCAAGCAATTTGTAGGATTTTATGGCCAGAGCAACACCTCTCATTGTTGCTTTGGATATTTACAGGAGAGATTGTGGTGTCCCACACAGTATTCTCTATAATAATAACATGAGTTAGAAAAAAAACTTGGTTTTTCTTTCTCTTTTTTATGATCACAAAGAGGCCACATTTTAAATTAATAACTCAGTCTCTACATACAAACAGTATTGCACAAATTATAAGTGGATCAACAATTATATTACTGATACAAGCTCATAAGAATTCACATAAAACTACCACTCTGGGTTTGGTGCATTTTTCAAGACTGAGTTCAAATTGCTCATGGCTCGTTTTCATTGGGTCAACTTTAGGTGATATCTGAGAGAAATTGTCTTCCGTTTGGCAAGTCATTTCACTGGCAAAGTTAGAGTAGTTAAGGTTGACTCTAGTTCTGAGCACGCCCTGATATCAGATGTGGCATTTAGACAATCTTATCAGCACCATGTAACTTTCTTTTATCAATGCTAATGTTACTCTTTACATATCTTCTCCATCTAGTTATAGATTTATAATTTATATTCTCAGTGTGGATGTTTTAAAAATTCTATCATAAAGATCATTTCTCCTCATGGGAATTACAATATAAAGATGAAGCTGTTAAAAGAACCTGAAATGTGGTAATCCCAAATATGAGAGGGCTTGCACTTAATGTTTACCGATTCCAAAAATGCCACCCAGAGGTCCAGCAGGGAGAGATATTGGATTATTAGAATTTGCGGGAAGCACAAATAGCAGTAGCTTGGTGAAGAATCCATGCCTCTGGATAGTATAGCAAGAAGCTTTATAATCAAAGCAATCAAGTTGATAATTCAACTTCCCACACGACGGGTATAATTACATTGATTAAGAGTGATGACTGCATCACTTTCAGCTTTGCTTAGCCACCTGCATCCCCTCATTCCTGGGAATATGCATATCCCTCAGAGACCAGTCCTGGTCAGAGGCTGCGCGCTGGAGGAGGGGCAGAAAGAAGTCAGGTATAGGGGGACACAGTCTATGTCCTGACAATACTTCACAGAGCCTAAAATACAGATCAGATATAAAGTAAGAACAACATAACAATTCAGTGTAAACTGTATCATCTGCACCTGGGAGGCAGTGACTATAAGAGACCTTCTAAACAATATCTCAAGGGATGTGCATGTGATATGCCTGTTGCTCCCTAAAAAGGAAGTGTGACTGTGACTCTCCTCCCAGAGTCCCCTTAAGCCTCTGAAGGAGACTGACAGCATGATAATCTTGGGCCTGGACAGTACACCATATGCCTCACCCAGGAAGGGCAGGGTGACTCCTGGTCTTTCAGCTTAAATAAGTCTGGCATTCAGTATGGAGTCTTTCAAACCTGTATATCTCTTTTCCAGCCCGGGCGATGGAGTGAGACTCCAACTCAAAAAAATAAAAATAAAAAATAAAAGAAGAAGAAGAAAACAATTTGAAATGTATATTTATACCCACTATTTCTTAGTGAATTTGCCTTAAATATATGGCACTTTATTTTTTGAAGTATTAGCAAATGGTAGTACAAAGCCATCATGATCAACACGACATTTTTCCAGTGAATTTCTATGAATGAAGTCAAATCAGCACTTTAAAAAATGATGTTCAGAAGCATGTGATTTAACCCACTGAACTTAACAAGTTTCTTTTACTGTTTTGTATTTAGAAAACATTTTCAAAAACAAGGCAATAAAATTCTGATTCAATAAAGATAGCTGAAAAAAAACAAATAGAAATAAAAAAGGTGACAAGCTAAATTATTTGTCAGTAAATATCAGAAGATGCCTAGATGATTTAAAGAACCAAGTTTAATTACACAAATATGCTGTTTGTAATACAGTTGGACAAAAGTAAAAATGTTTTAAATTCCTCTCAGTTTTTGGTACTCACTAGATTAAATTTCAATAATGAAATACATAAATGACTTTTTGTGAACCACTAAATAAAGATGAGCTAGAGAAGACACAATGTCAACAGTAATTTATTTAATGATAACAATGTTTGTAGAAAAACTGTAACAGTGACCACCATTGAAATAGCTACTTTGACTAAAACTATAAAAAAGACTCAGAGATAGGGCTGCCTTGTATCCTTCATAGGCAAGGTTTTGCAGCAAGAAAGTTGAAACAGTGGTGCACTATGTGCCATAGAATGATATAGATGAAGTTAGAGCTTACAAAAAAGAGAACTTTGAAATGTCTTCATAATACTTTTTAATTAGACGGGAGTGTAATTTTTAAAAAACTTATGTCACACAGGATACCACTAAATATCTTATTGCAGAATACTTTAAAAGGAGCTGATGAACTTAAAGGTGAGTTATATATTTTTCTTCTACAAAAAGACAAGGGTTCCCAACTTGTTGAGGTTTCCTGTGGTGACAAAGGCAGTCAGTGGTACACTGCCTAGCATTAACCAAGAAATACCACACTTAATAGTTTCTTTCAAGGTAAAACTGATGTTCTAGTAATGAGTGAGAAAGTAATTGCTTTGTGACAGCCATTCGTGTTCCAGAGAGAACATTTTTGGAAATAAAAGTTTGGAAGTGTTTCTATTACCAGTTGATTTTGCTACTGAAAAATGATGTATCACCTAGAAAAATCAGCTTCAAAGGCCTGTGACTGAATAGTTTCATTTGATTTTTTTAAACCAATGTGTTAAAGAATATAATAATGTAGGATGTTCCTCCTGGCTTCCATGAAAAATTGATTGGCATCTGGGGAGACAGAAATTTACTAGCCACATTTCAACAACAAAAAAAGGATTGAATGAGGTTGGAAAGTGAATGTGTATTTAGTAAATGCAGCCAATGATGCTTCTTCTATGTTAAACAATGTGTCTTTGTAAAGTATTTTTTCAGCTGTGTCAGTCAACTTAGGACCAGATCTATGAAATGCTGTATCACAAAGGCTCACACCAAGATTTTCTATAATACGTATTTTCAGTCACATGATTCCCCTATAAAAAAAATCACTTTTGGCTTTGTAGTGAGATCAAATGGGGTTTTGTACTATTATTAAATTAATTCAGCCGGGTTCAGTGGCTCAGCCTGTAGTCCTGCGCCTTTGGGAGGCTGAGGTGAGTGGATCGCCTGAGCCCGCGGGTCTGAGACCCGCCTGGGCAGCGAGATCTCATCTCTACAATAAATCAAAAAATCAGCCGGGCGTGGTAACGCATACCTGTAATTCCGGCTACTTGGAAGGCTGAGGCGGAAGGATCGCCAGAGCCCAGTAGGTCGAGGCTACGGTGGGCGGGAGCGGCCACTGCACTCCAGTCTGGGCGACAGAGTGAGACTCCAATTCAAAAAAAATAAAATAAAATAAATAAAAAATAAATTCATTCATTCATTAATTTGTATTTTATCTGTATAAGACCCTTTAAATGTATATTTTGTCTGTTTTATAATGTGCATAATAGAGCAGCTCCTGTATGTATTTTTAAATGAATTGGCAAATATCAGTGCTCAATATGTTTGCTCAAAAACCTTTTATTGGTGAAGTGCATAATCAAAATAATTGGATCCTACACTGGAATTTATCTATCACATTACCACCTACACCTGTACTGAGCCTACAAAAAATTGTAGAGTCAGAATAGACCTAAAAATACAAGAGTTCATTTAGTTTTTTGTGTTTACAAGGATCTTTAAAGACTATCTGCCAAAAAGGTATAATAAAAAGTAAATTTTCAGGCATGGCAGAAGGGAAAGAAATTAGTAAAATGTTTTTTGTTACATTTGCATCCAGAATTGTTAAACTTCTGATATTCTCACACCCCATAATTTAACTTCTGAGATCCTATTCCAAAGAGATGATCAGAAATGGAGGAAAAAACCTCTATGCACCATGACCTTCTTTTCTTTATTACTTCTGGCAAATTAAAAAAAAAACAGGAGAAAAATAAAATCTATAGTATTGTGTTTTTAAAAATGAGGAAGATAACTCTACATGGTGTGCACTAGACGAAATCACGGGGACATAATGATATTTATAGCTATAACAAGGAAAACTGCTGAAAAATGAGCTTGTCCTTGAAACGAGTAGACTACAAAATGAAGACAACAATGCTTAAATAGGGGAAAAAAAGACAAAGCATTTATGTCGAGGTGGTCACCTTTGGAATATTTTATTATTTTCTTCTTTTTCTTTTTCTCTTCAGTGGGCATGTAGTTCTTTCACAATAGAGAAAAGGCAGTGAGTGTAGCCCACCTCATCTTCCAGGAGTGTAGACCTCCTGGGTTCCTCAGGCCCAGCCCCACATGCCTATCACTCTCACACACCTGCAGCAGAGTCCTTGTTCGGCGCCGGCAGGAGTGTTCCCCTCCTTCTCCTAAGGCTTCAGCTCTAAGCAGCTCTGCCACCAACTGCAACCTGCTGCCCATCCACATCACAGCTTTGCCTCTACTGAGTGTCAGAGACAAAAAATGTGTTCCAAGTATACCTGTGTTGAAAGTGGAAGGCCTGGGCATGTGCTAGGGCTGTCACCCACTGATACCTCTCTCTGATTCACACAAAACAGCCCTTATGAGGTGACTAGTTCCCATTTCAACCCCAATGATATTTTGCATAGCTGTTTTGATGTGGCCTAAAAACAAATCATTAAGCAGTCAGTGCGCTATTATTGCCAAGGAAGACTGCACAGGGCGATCTTCAAGCACTCACACATCCATCAGCTGCAGAATGCATACATTCACTGTGGATCAATGTCTTAGTTACATAATGGAAACACCATGGAATGAAAATGGGCTACTCACAGGGAGCAGCATGGAAGACTCTTAATAGGCATTCTGTTACAGGAAGAAAGTCAGAACCCAAACAATATGCCATATAATTCCACGTATGTCAAGTCAAAAAACTGGCAACACCAATGTGTGCTGTTTTCAGACAGGACAGTGAGGAGGAGGAGAAGTGACGGTGTCTTCTGGGATCCAGGTAAGTTTTATCTCTTGATTTCCGTGTCTTGCTCACCTTGTGGAAATTCACTAAGCAGCCCATTTAGGATTCATGCACATGGTTATCAACTTGTCTAAACATTAAACTTGTTTTGTCTTAAAAGGGTGACTGCTTTAAGCTACCATAAGTTACCATGCTTGGCCTCACAGAGCAGAGGTATGTTGTGAACTCATTCATGAACTGCTTGTTTGACCTCCTCTTGGCACCCCAGCTCAGCTTCACCATTATTCCTTGGTTCTCATCACCATTGCCCCTTTCATATTTCCTCATGATGTTGTCTTCCCAGTTCAGACTCTTTGTTTCTGTAGAAAACTCTGACTATCCCTTCTATTTAGAATAGGCCTCCCCCAGTCTGAATAGGATTCCGGATCCTCTTTCTATACCACCTCTTGGGGAATGGTCCTGATTAGCTTGCTCCCAAAGGGTACATTTCAGGTCCTTAAATTGTTGTATCAATCAGTATAATGATAAAGGTATTATGAATAGATTGTTCCCTACCATTTTAGAGCCATATGCAATGGATTGTTATCATGGTGCACACATGAATACAATTTGATCAATCAATTCATTTTTAATATGCTATATATAGGAATTTTTAAGGCAACAATGCTATATTGAATTTGCCTGATCTCATCTGAATTGTTCAGGAACTCATTCTTTTGTATTTCTTAGACCAGTCAAGGTTAAATCCTATTGTCTAACCCAGGACAAAACACTTCTCTGTATGTGACATAACCTCATCTGTGATCATTTCCTTTGTATCTGTTTGCCCCTCTGTACTCTAAACTTCATGACACTAAAGTCATACCTAAACCCAGCACATTGTAGGCACTAAATAAATACTTCCTGAGTGAATTTTAAAAACAGTGTAATATAAGCACAGTATATGGTATTATTTAAGTCTAGAGTCTGCTTCTAACCAATTGCATGTTATCAAGTTCATCACTAAACTCTCTGAGTCATCAATAAAATCAGGAGCAGCATATCTGTCCTACTCACTTCATGGGAGGGGTCATGAAGACCAAACAATAAAATATATGTGAAAACAAAACACTTATAGATATCATTATATAAGCATGGTTTCTAAAGAACGTGTCTGTCTTCAGTACCTTGGTTTGCTTTCATACATTGTGAGCTATATAAATTTAATAAAGAATAAACATTGCTGCTTGCATTCCAAAAAGTATCACCCCAAAGTTACCTCTTTATTTCTTTTACTCTGCATTTTTTTCCTCCAGAGTATTTGTTACTATTTGGCCTAAAATATGATTATGAGTTTGCTTGTTTATGGTCTGTCTCCACCACCTAGAATGTTGGCTCCTTGAGGGGAGAATTTTGTTTGGCTCACAGTTGTGTCCCTGGTGCCTGCAATGGTGCCTGGCTAAAGTGTGTTCTTGATGAATATTTGTTGAATGAATGAATAGAAACTTGAGAAGAGCATGGGTACCATGAGAGATCAGCAGTCAAGGGTCTGCAAACCTTCCCTGGTTGTTGCTGCTACATTTGTGGACTGTGCGTTATTGCACTGCTGAGGCACGAGTTGATTCCCTGTTTCCATTTGATTCCCATTTCAGTTGCTTAGAACTTTTTCCATGCTAAGTCACATAAGGCATCCTCTTACTTGGAGCATGACATTGGAACAGAGAACACAGAGCAGGTGTCTTTGCTCTTCTCTGACATTTCTCCACAATGCCTCAAGAGCTCACACCACAGCAGGATCATTCATCCCTCCTCCGGGCACTCAAAACTCTTTGGGAGACAATTTTTCACTCTAGCCAAGTCCCAGCTGGGTGGCCAAAAAACAATATATTTGATCCACAAAAGAGCAGTGGATTTGGAATGTCTCCCATTACTGGGAGTCAAACACAAAATCAAATTGACTAAATCCTTCTGAAATTCCACAACGCAGAAATTTCCCTGACTCCCAGATCTACCACATTTGCTGTTTTTTATGGCTGCAAAATGTAAACTCTTTAACACCTCTTCCCAATTAGTCACTCCATACTGCAAGCTGGCTTCAAGGAGGGCCAGGGAGATTGACAAGGAGACATGAGAGGCATAATATTGAAAGTAAACTGTCAATTAGTGAACTTTTTTGCTTGTGATACAATCTTAAATAACCTATTATAGATGAACATACTTACATTCTGTCCTTAATTAAACTTTATGATCTTTTTAGATTTTGATTATTTCTGTAGGTTTGTCATATTCTGGAATTAGGATGTTTTTATCAGAATATAATTGTACATCAATCTGAGTTGAATGAACACTTGATTTAGGAAACATCTTTAGGCTTTGACATTATATTTTATCCTCTTCCATAGTTTGGAATTAAACCCTCCCTTCATCCTCACACACATAGTGCAATTTTTAAAAAATGTTTTCCTTATCCTCAGTTTTAACAAAACTGGAGGTATTACACTCCCAGACTTCAAACTTTACTACAAGGCTACAGTAACCAAAACATCATAGTACTGGTACAAAAATAGACACATGGACCAATAGAGTGAGATAGAGAACCCGGAAACAAAACCATAGACCTTTTACCAACCTAGTCTTCAATAAAGTCTACAAAAGCAAACACTGGGGGAAAAAAATCATCTTCAGCAAATGGAGCTTGGAAAACTCGTTAGCTACATGCAGAAGAATGGAATTGGACCTCTACCTATCACCATATAGAAAAAATTAACTCACTATGGATCAAGGACTTAAATGTGAAACCTCAAAAATTAAAGATCTTAGAAGAAAAGATCTCTAGAGAACACTCACCTGCAAAACACCCTAGCAATGAATTCTTGACCAGATCCTCAAAAGCAAATGCAGCAAAATCTGAAACTGACAGGTGGGACCTTATCAAGCTAAAAAGTTTTTGCACAGCAAAATAAGCCACCAAGGGAGTAAAGAGACAACCTACAGAATGGAATATGTATACATTTGCAAGCTATGCATCTGACAGAGCCCTAACACCCAGCATATATAAGGAACTCAAATGAATTGACAGGAAAAAAATAACCCCATTAGAAAAGTGGTCAGGTCAGGCAAGGTGGTTCCATTCCCATAGCCCTAGTACTTTGGGAGACTGAGGTGAGAGAATCACTTGAGCCCAGGGGTATAAGACCAACCTGAGCAATGTAGCAAGACCTTGTCTCTACAAAATAAAAAAATAAAATAAAACAGCTGTACATAGTGGTGTGTGCCTGTAGTCCCAGTTGCTTGGGAGGCTGAGACAGAAGGATTGCCTGAGCCCAAGAGGTTGGGGCTACAGTGACCATGATAGTACCACTGTACTCCAGCCTGGGCAACAGAATAAGACTCCAAGGACATGAATAGATACTTCTCAATGGAAGACATACAAGCAGCTGACAAACATATAAACAAATGCTCAGTTACACTAATCATTGGAGAAGTGCAAATCAAACTATAATGAGATACCATCTCATACTGGTAAGGATGGCTATCATTAAAGAGTCAAAAAGCAACCAGGTGCTGGCGAGACTGCATAGAAAAGGGAGCTCTCATACACTGTTGGTGGGAATGCAAGCTAGTTCAACCTTTGTGGAAAGCTGTGTGGCAATTTCCCAAAGAACTAAAAATTGAGCTCACATTTGACCCAGCAATCCCAGAGGAACATAAATTTCTCCACCAAAAAGACACCTGCATGTGTACGTTTATCAAAGCATAATTCACAATAGCAAAAACAGGGAACCAACCTACATGCCCATCAAAAGTGGACTAGATAAAGAAAATGTGGAATATATACATGATGGGATACTATACAGCCATAAAGAAGAACAAAATCATGTCTTTTGCAGCAACATGGATGCAGCTGGAGGGCATTGCTCTAAATGAACTATCACAGAAACAAAGAACTGAATACTGCATGTTCTCACTCATAAGCGTGCACCAAACATCAGGCATACGGGCACAAGGGCAGGAAAAACAGACATTGGGCACTGCTAAAGGAGAGAGGGAGGGAGCAAAACCACCTATTGGGTATCATGTCCACTACTGGGGGAGAGGGCTCACTAGAAGCTCAAGCCTTGCCTTCACGCAGTACACTTAGTAGCAAATCCTCACACGTAACCCTACAATTCTAAATCCTAAAAAAAAAATACAGAAGGATGGTTATGTTACATAAGCAAATAAGGATAGAGAGCAGGATGCAAACAGCACAATGCTGATTTTCTTTAAAAAAAAAAAAACATTAGGGCCCAACCCCTTCGGGTCCCCTCCCAGTATAGGAGCTTGTCTGTCCTAAATAAATCCTGCTTTCTCAAAAACAAAAACAAAACAAACAAACAAAAACCCAACAACATTAAACTATAATCTATTTCTGAGTCATAAGATTATATATGAATACACATAACATTTATACACAGATATTACAATCAGCATAAAAGCTGTGAGATCCCACATCTCGTATTACTCTAAACCTGAGCAAAAATGTTTTCCTTAACTCCAGTTTTTCACATTCTAAAATAGCAACTGTTGCAGCCAAAGAAAGATTCTTTAAATGGAAAGTGCTTCGCCCTGATCAATACAGACAGAGTTCCATTAAAATTGAAGCTGGCTCTCACCAGAGGTTTGGCTTAGGCAAAAAGTCCTTCACTCTTCAGGTCTGCTCCTTATCCACATGCCTCGTCTGTGTCATCATTGCTCCTTTCCTAGGCCAAATCTGGGGCTTCAATGCCAACAGACACCAGCAGTGAACGGAATCAGATGAATGAGTGAAGGCCTGGATTTCCAGAGCATCCCCCCAGCAGGAGGGTGCAAAGCGCATGAGATGGGTTTATCAGGTAAATCAGTCTACTCCATCCAAGTTAGTAACCAGGCTGACCCTGCTTAGCTTTCGAGATCAGATGAGATTTCCATGTTCAGGGTGGCATGGCCATAGACAGTCCACTCATTTGTCATTTTGGTTGAGCTATTTGAATTTAACTCAAATATGGATATTTAATTGTACTTAAAATATCTTTGAGTTATTATAAGTTATAACATTTTAATAAAAATTGATTGTGCATGCCAAAGCATTGAAATAGGGTTGTGGAACATAAATTTATAAGTGCAGCAAATATTATTCACTGAGGGCACCAGTGAATTTTCATCTGTTCTTAGAAAGACCATAAAAAGCAGAAAACATGAAAGAAAATTGAGAAGTTGGACTTCAATAAAATTTAAAACTTTTTCTCTTCAAAAGACCCCAATGAAAAATATAAAGGCCAGCCAAAGAATGAAAGAATATATTTGCCATATATACATATAAACAACTTTTATCTGGAACAATAAGACAAACATCCCAAAAGATTTGCACAGATGGGGTGTACAAAAAGCTAACAGAAATAAGGGAAATACAAATTAAGACTACAAAAATATACCACTGAATGCATATTAGAATGGATAAAATTTCAAATGCTGGCAATACCATATTTCAGCAAATAAATGGGATAATTGGAACTTTCATATCCTCTGCCAGCAGCAACGTAATATGGTACAACCACTTTGGAAACTATTTGAAAATTTCTTTAAAAGTTAAACATGTCCCAGCCATTTCACTCCTAGATATTAACCCATAAGAAATGAGAACATGTGTCAGCACATAGCAGTTCTCTTCTTATCAGGACACCAGTAATTGGATTTAGAGCCTACCCTGATCTAGCATGACTGCATGTTGACTTAATTAATTACAGCCACAAATACCCCCATTTCCAAATAAGATCAGGTACTGGAGGTTAAGACTTGAACTTTTTTTTTTGGAAACACAATTCAACCTGCTACACTGGGAGGAAATGTCCAGTAACAAATAAATGAACAACAATGTATGATATAGTCATATAATGGAATTACGACCTAACAATAAAAAAGCAAACTGACAAACCACATGGAGTCACACCAGGTGAGAAAAGTTGGGCCCAAAATGGACATGCTTGATTCAACTGATGAGAAATTCTATAAGATGCAAATTAAGAAATAAATGGTTGAGGGAGATAAAGACTACAAAGAATCACAAGGGATCTTTGAAGGAGATGCAAATTTTCTGCATCTTGATTGTTGTGATGGTTTCATGGATACATACACTGTCAAAACTCATCCAACTGTAAATTTCATTTTATTATATATATATTTTTAATTATAAGATATGGGGTACAATTCAGGGTTAGGTATACAAACGTTGATCATGCAGGTACCCTTGTTGATGAGGTATGCCCCTCCCTCCTCTAGCAATTTCCCTCAACTGCCAATCCCGCCCCCCCTTCCCTGACAGTTTCCCACTACTGCCAATCCCTTTCTTATAGTATTATAATTGTTCAAGATCCACTTATGAGTGAGAACATATGGTATTCTCTTCTTTGTTTCTGTGATAGAACACTAAGTATGATCAACTCAAAATTCATCCAAGTTGCTGTACAGTCCCTATGTTTGTCCTTCTTTATGGCTGCATGATATTCCATTGTGTATATGTACCACTTTTTTTTTTAATCCAGTCCAGCTACGATGGGCAACATGGTTGGTTCCATGTTTTTGCTATCATGAATAGAGCTACAACAAACAAACGTTTGCAGGTATCCTTTTTATAGAATGATTTGAGTTCCTCCGGGTATATTCCCAATAGGGGAATTGCTGGGTCATATGGAAGGTCAATTTCTAGTTCTTTCAGAAATCGCCACACTGTCTTTTTTTTTTTTTGAGTTGGAGTCTCACTCTGTCGTCCAGACTGGAGTGCAGTGGCCGCTCCCGGCCACCGCAGCCTCGACCTGCTGGGCTCCGGCGATCCTTCCGCCTCAGCCTTGCAAGTAACTGGAACTACAGGCGCGCGCTACCATGCCCGGTTAATTTTTTGATTTATTGTAGAGATGAGGTCTCACCTGCCCAGGTGGGTCTCGAACCCGCGGGCTCAGGCAATCCACTCACCTCAGCCTCCCAAAGGCGCAGGATTACAGGCGCTGGCTGGAGGTTGTGTTAGTTTGCATTCCCACCAGCAGTGTAGAAGCGTTCCTTTTTCTCTGTATCCTCGCCAGCATCTGTTGTTGTTTGTTTTATTAATGATGGTTGTTTTTACTGAGATTAGGTGGTAACTCAATGTGGTTTTGATTTGCATTTCTCTAATGAGTGAGGCTGAGCACTTTTTCATGTGTCTGTTGGTTGCCCATATATCTTCTTTTGAGAAATGTCTATTCATGTTTTTTGCCCACTTTTTAATGGGGCTATTTGTTTTTTTTTTTCCCTTTCGGCATGTTTGAGTTTCTTATAGATCCTAGATGTTAGGCCTTTGTCAGATATACAGTTGGCAAATATTTTTTTCCATTCTGTGGGCTGTCTCCCTGCTCTCTTGATGGTTTCTTTTGCTTTGCAGAAGCTCGTTAGTTTGATGAGGTCTCACTTGTCTATCTTATTTCCTAAGGCATTGGCATTTAGAGTTCTGAATAGGAACTGGTTGCCAGTACCAATGTCCATAAAGGTGTCTCCTGCATTTTCTAAGATTCTTATAGTTTGAGGTTTTTTGTTTAGGACTTTGATCCATTTAGAGTTAATTTTTGTGTATGGTGATAGGTAGGGGTCCTGTTTCAATCTTCTGCAAGTGATCAATCAGTTTTCCCAGTACCATTTACTGAATAGTTCTCCTCTCCCCAGTGGTTGTTGTTGGAGGCTTTGTCAAAGATGAGTTGGTTAAGAAATTGAGGCTTTGCTTCCAGAATCTCTATCCTGTTCCATTGGTCTGTATGCCTGCTCTTGTACCATACCAGGCTATTTTGATTACTGTAGCCTTATAGTAAAGTTTAAAGTCTGGAAGTGTGATATGTCCTGCTTTGATTCTTTTGCTAAGGATTGTTTTGACTATTCGTGGTCATTTATTTTTCCATATGAATTTCTGTATTGCCATTTCCAGGTCTGAGAAAAATGATATTGGTAACTTAATGGGTATTGTGTTGAATCTATAGATTACCTTTGATAGGATGGACATTTTAACAATGTTGATTCTTCCTATCCATGAGCATTGAATATTTTTCCATTTGAATGTGTCTTCTCGGATTTCTTTGAACAGTGTTTTGTAGTTCTCATTATAAAGTTCTTTCATTTCTCTGGTTAGGAAGATGCCAAGGTATTTCTTTTCTTTTTTTTTTTTTTTTTTCTTTTTTTTGTGGCTATTGTAAATGAGATTGTGCTTTCAATTTGGGTCTCTGCCTGCTTGTTGTTGGTGTACAGGAATGCAACTGTCTTTTGCACATTTATTTTGTACTTGAGACTGTCAAAGTCCTTTATCAGTGCAAGCAGGTTTTTGACAGATTCTCTTAGATTTTCAAGGTATAGGATCATGTCATCAGCAAAGAGAGATAACTTGACTTCCTCTTTTCCTATTTGGATACCCCGGATTTCCTTCTCTTGCCTAATTGCCCGAGCCAGGACTTCCAACACAATATTGAACAAGAGGGGTGAGAGTGGGCAGCCTTGTCTGTTCCAGTTTTACGGGAAATGTTTCCAGTTTCTGTCCATTTAGCAATATGTTGGTTGTGGGTTTATTGTAGACGGCACTTACTATTTTGAGGTATGTTCCTTCTATACCTAGGTGTTTGAGGGTTTTTATCAAGAAGGGATGTTGGATTTTATCAAAAGCTTTCTCTGCATCTAATGATATAATCATGTGGTTCTTGTTTTTACATCTGTTGATGTATTTAATTACATTTATGGTCTTGCAAATGTTGAACCAGCCCTGCATCCTCGGGATAAAGCCTTCTTGGTCATGGTGGATGATTTCCAAGATGTGTTTTTGGATCCGATTTGCTAGAATCTTGTTGAAGATTTTTGCATCTATGTTCATAAGGGATATTGGCCTGTTGTTCTCTTTTTTTGCTGGATCTTTACCTGGTTTGGATATCAGTGTGATGTTAGCTTTGTAAAATGATTTGGGGAGATCTCCATCTTTCTCAATTGCCTGGAATACTTTCAATAGGACTGTTATCAGCTCTTCCTTGTACATTTTGTAGAATTCTGCTGAAAAGCCATCCAGTCCAGGGTTTTTTTTGGTAGACAGTTTTGTATGACAGAGTCAATTTCCTGGGTTGTTATTGGTCTATTTATTGTCTGAATGTCTTCTTGTTTCAACTTGGGGAGGTTTTCTAATATCAGAAAGTCCTCTATTTCATTTAGATTATCAAGTTTGTTTCCATATAGGTATACATAGTAATTTCTGATAATCTTTTGTATTTCTTCAGTCACCAACTGTAAATTTTAAATGTTCACTTTAATTTGTACATCTCATTAGATGTAAGTTATATCTCTCTTTTTACAAATGAATTTGGCTTACCTTTCAAATAAAGGAGTTTAAATTCTAGTTAAAAATAATTTGTGTAAGAGGGGAAAGAGTAACTATAGATTTTACTAATCAGGAAATGGAGACAAAAACTTCTGTGTTCATTGACATGCTTCAGATTCACAGCATCAGCCATAAAAAGGACAGGATAACCAGTGTGATTATGAAAAACAGTATGTCATCAGAATACTACACATGACTCCCATCACCAAAATAATTCACAAATCTCTCTAGACACTGAAAGTTCAAAAGGTCTACACTCAACTTAGTGGTTTTGGATAATGAATAAATGTGTATCAGGAATGAATTTTAACGTCTCAAAAATTCTATGTGTCAAAATGCAATTTTGTTTATTTCGTTAATTAGAGTCAATGAATGATAAGAAATTGCTATCATGAAAGTTGCCAAGACCAGCCAACAATGACTCCTTTATTATGATCAGTGTGGCAGGTCCTGCTGCCTACTCCATGTCCCTTCCTGTCTTCTCCTTTGCCAACAGAGCCCTCATTCTGCTATCGAGGCAATTTGCCCAACTCAATACCCACTTGCCTAGTCTGACATACAGACAAGAGTGGTGGCCACATAACGCAAACCTTAAGTTTATAGGTTTTAGAAAAATCCTTTACTTTTCTAATTCTAATGTTTTAAAAAAAACTTATCCTAAGTTCCTTTAATGTATGCCTATATTGGATGTAGCTTAACAGATGTGATGACAAAAATCTGTATTCTTGGACACAGATTTCAGTATAGCTTACCCTATGCAATATAAACTAGTGCTCAGTGACAGAAAATTGTCTCACTGTCCCTGGTTTTGAACTATATACACCATATTCTTATTCTTTCCTGAAATGTTAGGTTTCTAGTTTCAAACTCTAGTTCAAATACTATCTCATATTGGAGAGTCATAAGAACCAAGCCCAGAGAAAGCTCTAAGTAGCATAAACAAAACCTATCAATCTCAACTGTGTAATAACCCTTGTAAACAGTTTTCTTTCCAGGTATGATCATATATATACCATGCAAGAAAAAATTTTAAATGGACTTTGGTCCAAAAGACTGATTATTCTTTCATCACAAAAGCTCTGTGAAAGACTGTGGAAACCCAGGCCTGACCCTCCAGACAGGACAAAGGGGTTCTTAGACAAATGCACACGAGAAGTCAACCCAATGTGTCGGTCCATGTATTCTGGATTCAACGGCCTCACTCTTCTGATGCTCACATTCCCTCTGTTCTCCTCAGATTTCCTGAGAATGGGTTTCCTTATATAATAAGGTATTGATGACTTAAATCACCTTGTCATAATTGCAGCTTCCTGGGATTGGGACACATGTTTGCAATGTCTGAGATTCATAACAGCATCACAGTTCAAACTTTGATGGACTGAAATGTCTTCCTATATCTCAGAAACCTCTCTGAGAATCTGAGCAACAGCCAGTCAAGGATCCCAGGCTGATAGCTGCTCAGTCAGAATTAGTGTTGGGTATACAAGATCAGTTGGATTTGCTCATCCTTACATTGTGCCCATGGTCCACAAAGTCATTTTCCAAATTACCACTAGGCTTTCTATACAAAATTATTTTACATAATTGACATTCTATTGCTTGAACAGTGTTGCCTATACTAGGTTGGAATCAATTTACTCCAATCTCCCAGGCTCCTAGTAGGTCCCTGATCCAGACAATTAAAAAACAAAACAAACAAACAAAAAAACCATGAGACTGACTATCAGCATTACACTCTACACATACAAAAAGAAATAATGGATCTATATGAAGTCTTACTTGTTACAAGTCCCATTTTATTTTATGAAGAAAAACTCAAGTTTTCTGGAGATGCTGGAAGCTCAGATTTCACCATCCTGTCTTTCCTCATTAGTTCCACTTACCAGGTGGGTGGGTTGTAGGCTGTATCATCCAGTAAAATGGAATATTTTAAAAGTTTTAATATTATGTTAAAATGTCCCTCCCCCAAGGCCTTTTGGATTTTTAAAAAATGAATGTTAAGATTACAAAAATTTCATTTTATTTAATGGTATCATAACTTTTTGACAGCTGGCTTTTTCTAAAGCAGAAAAGAAGCTGTACTTCCCTCAGTGTGAGAAAGACAGAAGTGGTCTTACAAAGTATAGAAATGCTAACATTCATTTATTGTTTTTCACATTACTTCATATTAGCAAGCAGAGCAACCAAATTTGCTAGCTTAATATTAATCAGGTGTGCCTCACATATCTCTTTATTTAAGAATCTTACATTCTGTGAAGATGAAAACTTGCTTTAATAATCCTGTCATTAATAGATACTTAGAAATGCAAATCACAGGGTTTCCCAAAATCACTTTGAGAGAGTATTTAGTATTTTATTTTATTTTAATGGCTTGACTGCACTGGAGATTTTAAGAGGGTTCCCTTTATGTTCACCAGAGAAAAGCAGGCGTTGCTCTCATGACATCTAGAGAGCAACTGGCCCTGGACAACTTATGGATTAACCAGCTAATCTTGCAGTTGCTGCTCTGCCTCGTTTTGTTTTGTTTTGTTTTGTTTAAGACCCAGGAAGTACTGACATCATTGTGGAAGTATAGAATTTACTTTCACCAATAAATCAAATTTGGTTCAAGCTGTTTGTAACACTGTCACATTTACAGAGTCAGGCTGAGACTAAATGACTCAGTGGACTGATAGCAAGACATAAGGTTTTTCGCCTCCAAGCCCCTGTCTTTATTCATGCCAGGTCCAGTCCAGTAGAGAACAACACTGTACAGTTGCTGGCCAAGATGGAGCAGGACCCAGCACCAGGGACCATATTCTCAGAATTAATTCTCAGAAAAGAATTCACATGGGCAAAACTATGAAGACAGTAAGTCCAAGTGTTGAGTTTTTACAAACAAGTGAAGAGTCAAAGAACTGGATGCGAGCAATACAGAAGGCCAAGGAGGAAGTGGTAAAAGTTTCAAAGGAAAAAGAAAGCTTTTGTTATTTATTTATTTATGTATTTAGAGTTGGAGTATCACTAAGGCGCCCAGGCTGGAGTGCAACCATGCCCTGTTAGACTCCAGTGATCCTTCCACCTCAGCTTTCCAAGTAGCTGGAACTATAGGCACATGCTACCATGCCCAGTTAATTTTTGATTTATTGTAGAGATGAGGTCTCACCAACTTTCCCAGGTGGGTCTCGAACCCGCAGGTTGAGGCAATCCACTCACCTTGGCCTCCCAAAGTACTGGGATTACAGGCTGAGTCATTGAGTTTGGCCAAAAAAGCTTTTAAATGTCCAACCTATAGCATGACAGAAAGGATGGCCAACCTCACACTGAAAATCTCTGCTTTGTTTCTTCTTTGACACCAAAAGCCAGTGAAAAAAGTCTAGAAAGAGGTATTATTAGATGTGCAACCAGCTTATCCTGCATATTCTAGGTTTGTCAACCTTCACAAATGCATGAGACACTTCCTTGAAATCTCTCTTTTTTTTGAGTTGGAGTCTCACTGTCGCCCAGACTGGAGTGCAGTAGCCGCTCCCGGCCACTGCAGCCTAGACCTGCTGGGCTCCAGCGATCCTTCCGCCTCAGCCTTCCAAGTAGCCGGAATTACAGGCATGCACTACTACGCCTGGCTGATTTCTTGATTTATTGTAGAGATGAGGTCTCGCTGCCCAGGTGGGTCTCGAACCCGCAGGCTCAGGCAATCCACTCACCTCAGCCTCCCAAAAGCGCGGGATTACAGGCTGAGCCACCGAGCCCCGTTGAAATCTCTCTCTTTCAACTCTTTCCATTTTATCTTTTTGAGCTCTCTTTTTCCACCACTTCCAAACTCACTAAACTTTTATCCATACTTATATATACTTCCTTTCTTTAAAAGAATAAAGGATACAAAATCAACACATTCTAATCAGTAACACTGCTATACATCAACAGTGAACAGGCTGAGAATCAAATTAAGGATTCAATTCCATTTATAAGAGCAGCCAAAAAACTAAAATATCAAGGAATATACTTAACCAAGGAGGTAAAATAACTCTACAAAGATGACTAAAAACTCTGATGAAAGAAATTGTAGAGGACAAAAACAAATGGAGAAATATCCTATGCTCATGGATTGGAAGACTCAACATTGTTAAAATGATCAAATTACCCAAAGTAATCAACAGATTCACTGCAATACCTCTCAAACTACCAATTTCATTTTTCACATAGCTAGAAAAAACAATCCTAAAATTCATATGGAACCAAAAAAGAGCCAGAATCACCAAAGCAATCCTAAGTAAAAAGAATAAAGCTGGAGTCATCACATTGCCTGACTTCACATTATACAAGGCTACAATAACCAAAATAGCATGGTACTGGTACAGGAGCAGACACACGGACCAATGGAACAGAATAGAGAATCCAGAAATAAACCCAAATACCTATAACCAACTGATCTTCTGCAAAGCAGGCAAAAACATTCAATGGGGAAACATCTATTCAACAAATGGTGCTAGGAAAATTGGATAGTTATGTACAGAAAAATAAAACTTGATCCCTATCTCTCCATATATACAAATAATTAACTGGAGATAGATTAAAGACTTAAATGCCAGACCTGAAACCATAAAAATGCTAGAAGAAAATCTAGGAAAAACTCTTCTGAACATCTACGTAGTCAAAAAATGTATGGCTAAAACTCCAAAAGCAAATGCAACAAAAACAAATAAATAAGTGGAATTTAATTAAGCTACAAAGTTTCTGCATAGCAAAAGAAACAACCAACAGAACAAATAGACAATCTACAGAATGGGAGAAGGTATTTGCAAACTATACATCTGACAAAGGACTTATATCCAGAGTCTACAAAAGAGAACTTGAACAAATAAGCAGGAAAAAAGTAAATGACTCCATTAAAAAGTGGGCAAACAGCATGAAACAACATCTCTCAAAAGAAGATAAGATATACAAATGACCAACAAACATGTTCAACATCACTAATTGTCAGGGAAATGCAAATCAAAACCACAAATGAGATCTCACCTGACACCAGTCAGAACGGCCATCATTAGAAAATGAAAAACAACAGATGCTGTCATGGATGCAGAGAAAAGGGAACACTTATATATACTGTTGGTGAGAGTGTAAATTAGTACAACCTCTATGGAAAGTGGTGTGGAGATTAATCAAAGAACGAAAAGCAGACCTACCATTTGATCCAGGAACCCCACTACTAGATATCTACCCTAAGAAAAAGAGGTCGTGATCTAAAATTGACAGCTTCACCCGCATGTTCACCATAGTACAATTCACAGTTGCAAAGATGTAAAATCAACCTTAATGTCCATTAACCATTTGCAGAGGTTAATGCAAATATGGTAAATATACACTATGAAATACTATCCATCCATTGAAAAGAATGAAAAAATGTCCTTTGCAGTAACTTGGACAGAATTGGAGACCAGCATCCCAAGCAAACTAACTCAGGAACAGAAAACCAAACGCCGCATGTTCTCACTTATACGTGGGTACTAAATCAAGGATCCACAAAGACTTCCAAAATGGTATAATGTAGCCTTCTTGGCACCAGAGACTGATTTTGTGGGAGACAATTTTTTCGTGACATGGAGGAAAACGAGGGTAGAGGGATGGGCAGTCAAACCTCACCGTTAGTCACTGCCTCAAGTGAAGCTCACAATAGGGTTCAAACTCCTATGAGAATCTAATACTGCAGCTGGTCTGATAGGAGGAGCGCTGCTTGCCTGCCATTCACCTCTGCTGTGTGGCCCTGGACCTAATAGGCTGCAAACTGGTACACATCTGTGGCCAGGACATTGGAGACTCAGAAGGGGGGGTGGTGGTGGGAAAGGGTGGAGATGAAAAATCACCAATCAGGTACGAAGTGCACAGTTAGGGTGAAGGGTACATGTAAAGCCTAGACCAAAAACTATTTGTACCAAAGTAACTTCGGCACTTGGCATTTTGAATAAAATATAGTTAGTTGATTGAAATGGTAATAGCCTGTCAGGATCCTTAAAATAAATGGGGCCTGGTAGGATAAACTACTTTATATGGAAATCCCTTCAGAATCTATTCTGATACATACTGGTTTTTAACATGTTGAGCAAGATTCAATGAAGCTAATTTTAATAGGAATAAAATAAAATAAAAGTAAGAGGTGTCTCTGCTCCTTTCCAGTAATGAGCCAGGCTGGTAAGCTCACATTCACCTTCTATTCTTTCCTTTAGTAACTTGATTTAAACAATATTTTATATTTTGCTTGACTATCATGTCTCTAACTTCTCTACTGGTTGTTTTCTTTGAATAGACACCCATGCCCAAGTTTCTGTCATCCTGAAAAATCATTACTTTAACCTCACTTGAACCATATGTGAACACCATAATTCTATCTCCCTTTCCAATCCAGACTTCCCTTCCTAACTTCACTTTCATACTCTGCCTACCACTCTCCTGAAAATGCTCTTAATAACCATAATGATTACTAACATTTTTAAATGCCTATGATGAACCAGAAACACAATGCTGAGCACTTTATATAAAACATTTTGTTTCAATACACCTTGTGAAGCGGATATTATCATTCACCCTATCATTTGCAAAAGAAAACTAGGCTCAAAGACGTTAAGTAATTCTTCAAGGTGGCCCAGTTCCCAAGTGTTGAACCAGAGTCCATGATCTGACTTCTTTTAACAGCTGGCTCTGTTTGCTCCCTCACTGGCACTTCCTGACACTCCCTGAGGTCAGCATCCCTCCTCTCCTTTTCTTCTTTGTCAGGGTCCTATTTGCCTGCTGGAGGAACCTATTCTCCACCCTTTCTCTGCTGGTGATTCACAACTGTTGCCTAGCAGAATAGCTTCAGGGACTCTGTTCTTAAACTGCCACACTGTTGGATGGGTTGCCTGTGAGGCATAGAAGCATGGCCACCACAGAAACATGTCCCCAGGGAGAATGGCTGTGTCTAGCCAGACTCTGAGCCATGAGATGAGTCAGTCCCCAGTGGAGACGGAGGGAGGCAGGGGGCACACGTGAGTCCATCTTCCACACCCTGCAGGGAGTGTGGAGAGAGAAACCACGACCAAGAAAGAAGAGAAGCAAAGCTGGAAGAAGAGACAGGCAACCTCGAGTGCTATCCTAAGAATTTAACTTCACGAAGAGAGCATGTGGCCTTCTAACCACACTTAGTAGGAAGCTGGCTCACCCCCCAGAACAGGCTGTTGGGTACCAGCAGTAGTTCCAGCACTGTGTAAAGAATATTTTCCTCACACACAGCTGCAGCATACCACACTTCTGAGCTTTCCCTCAGGCTATCATCTGAGTTGAACTAATTCTCATGAATGCTCTCAATTCTGAAAAAATGCCTAGTTATTATCCTCCCAGAACATATTTAACTTTGAACAGGAGCCTCCTATTCCCAAAGGAGTAATTATAGCGAAAGCCTCAGGCATCTTTACTGACCAGTGACAGGATACTTGAAGGGACATCAAATTAAGCTGGGTAGACAGATGTCGCCTGTCCTGAGAAAAGAGGTCTGATAAGGGTGTGACTCAAGTTCCCAGATTCTATGCTAGATGCATCATCCATAAACCCGGGTACACTTCCTTGATTCCATTTTCCTTTCCACATTCCTCCTAGAATCTCACTGTCTACTCTTCCCCTGCCCTGGCAGTAGGAAGTGAAGCCACCATCACTGCAGCGATTTGGCCTCTCCCATGGAAGCCATTATGCTCCTGATCCGGAGCTTTGCAGCCCCCATTTCCCCACTTATGTGAAGAGGCTGTCAAAAAGCTTCTCTTAGCAAAGCAGTGTAGGGTTACCAACAGCTGGTAGCTGTTCTCTGCAACCAGGCTCCAGGCTAATGGGCAATTATAGGTTAATTATGTGGCACTGCCCATGGGTGACTGCACTATAACCTGGGGCTCCTGAAGACATGATGCCTTTACTAGAGGATGGCGCTCGTGGTGGGAATTACAGAACCTGGCAAGACATCAGGGAGAGATATTTCAAGGCAGGCAGGCTTTCCAGCACCCAAAATAACAGCCAGTAGCAGGCTGCCTACGTGGCCCCCACAGAAGGTCAAGCCACCCCTGCTCTGTCAGCATGAGCCCTTTGAATCATCTCAACACTTTCCATTTAGCTAAACTCTCCCTCCCCCCATCCACAGACCTTCTCAGACTTTAGAATTATCTTTGACATGGAGAGGTAATCAGGAATCATTTATCTTTTTATTTAGACTTGATAGAGAATGTCAAATGGATAAGACACAGCTTCTGGGAACCAGCACCTCCTCTGATCCACAAGACTAGCAAAACTCAGTGCAGGGGCAGCCCAGAGAACTGACTGGAACTCACATTGCCAAGACTGCTCCTACATATCCCAATTAGCCCAAGGATATCCAATTTGTTCCTTGGACTACTACTCCTTTTCCCCCAAAATGAGAGACCTAAGAATGGCAATCATTCACACAGAATTCCTTTCCCACCACTCACTTTCCATTCCTGCTGGAGGCTCCAAGACACAGTGAGTTAAGCTAAAGATTCCCTGGATTCCCCACCACATAGCAACCGTGCTTCGGAGAGGTGCTGCAGCTTGTTATGAGAGATGCCACGCGTGGTTCCTAGAGGGTGTGTTTTCATTTAGTCTGGATGTTTGGCACCCTCCTGCCATGAACAGAAGCCCAAGGTAGAAATAGATGGCGTGACCGGTTTACTCAGGGAGTGTTGAAAATGTTTAATCAATTAACAGTGATAATAAAGTGTCTCATTGGAAGATACAATGGCAATTCCCCAAGTGGCAGCACATTCAAGTCCAGTCTGACAGCACACAGGCATTTAGGGTGACTGATGGACAGACTCCGGAATGATGCAGAGCATGGGAGGCCCCTTTATGTTTACATTTGTGCATATTTCTAGCTATTTTTGCAGATAGCCAGATTAGCAGCCCTGCTGATGATTTGATCTCTCTGACAGAAGGGAAAAACCGTTTACTCTTCCAGAAGCATGTTCTCTATTCCCCCAGTGTATGGATGGAATAAGCTTTCCCCTAGCTTCTGTACAGACAGGAGCCACACATGACCAAGCATAGGGATTTCTGGGGCAAAATTACTACAAAAAGGCAAAAAATAAAAAAGCAACCAAAGCACAAGTAGTGTATGGTAAAATAAAATTTCAAATATTTTATTTACTCAAATAATTTAAGACCACAGAGTTTGTGAAGTGCCCATAGAAGAATGTTGTATTTATTCATTCACCATTCAACCTCATCTACTAGCACAGATGCTCCTTATGAGCAGAGATCCTTTTTACTTACTGCTGTGTCCCTAGTGCCTTAGTTTCTTCCTACTGTGGAGAAACAACTCAAAAAACACTTTTTGAATTAAACGAATGAATCCATTCATCATTCAGCAAATATTTAACTATTAAAATTGAGCATACAGACTCTTTCCATCTACATTCTTCTGTTTCCTGATTATCGTACAATTTTACTTCTACAGGATTCTCCTTTTGGGAGGACAGGTAAATATCTTGGCTTCCCCATGAGTTTGGTTGTAGGAAAAAAATAAGAATTCTGATATAAAAACAGAAAATAGTAATGATTTTTAAGTCTCTATTAAATAAACAGAACTATTGACTTACTATATAAGAAATTTAAAAATCAGTCTTAATAGTGTATTTTACAGGAGATTTTAAATGTGCTTACATGGAAGAATCATGTTCTTTTCTCTACTTTTATTATCATGAGTGTCTACATTTCACTAAATGTATGAAGATATATGTGTGGATCTTCAAAATAAAGCAGGAAATTTTGCTATTGTGAGTAATGCTGCAATAAACATGCATGCGCAGGTATCTTTTTTATAGAATGATTTGAGTTCCTCCAGGTATATTCCCAGAAGGGGGATTGCTGGGTAGTATGGAAAGTTGATTTCTAGAACTTAGGAATCGCCACACTGTTTTCCACAGAGGTTGTATTAGTGGGATTTTTTTAATTTAAAATGTAGTTGCTATTTTAAAAACAAATGCTAATCAGTTATATCAGCTAATACAAATGGTTGATTTAATTAGCCATTTAAAAACTACTTTAGGACAGCAATGACATACCACTACACATCTATTAAATTTCCTAACCTATAAAAAACTGACAATACCAAATGCTGATAAGGATGTGAAGCAACAGAAACTCTCATTCAGTACTGCTGGGGATGCAAAATGGTACAGTCACTTTAGAAGACAGTTTGGTAGATTTTTACAATGACAAACATAATCTTACTATATGATCCAGCAACTGCACTATTGGATATTTACCCAATTGATTTGAAAATATGTCCACCCAAAATCCTATACACAAATATTTATAGTAGTTTTATTTATAATCCCCCCAAACCAGGAAGGTACAAAGATGTTTTTCAATGAATGAATGGAAAACCCCATAAAATGTAATACTATTCAGTGAGTTTAACAAATTAGTTACCAGCCCACAAAAAGAACCTTAAATGCATGTTACTAAGTGAAATAAGCCAATCTGAAGAGGCAACATATTGTATGATTCTAACTGACATTCCAGCAAAGGCAAAAGTAAAAAATTCAGTGGTTGCCAGAGGTCTGGGGTAGAGGAAAGGGATTCACTATGCAAAAACGTAAGTTTATTTTAGGGCAGTGAAAATGTTCTGTATGATTCTGTCATTATAAAATGTTCTGTATGATTATAAATGATAATAAATGATTCTGTATCATTATAAATACACAGCACTGTGCATTTGTCAAAACCCATAGAACTTTCCAGCACAAAGAGTGAACCTTAATGCATGCAAATTTTAAAGAATCTATTAGGAGCCTAGGGTAGCCACAAAACGGAATGCAGAATGGACCAAACAATCTAACTAAATCACAGATGTATGAAACACCTCAATGAAGTTGGGAAACAGGGAGAGGGAGGTGCTGCCCTCATTAGCTTTAGAAAAGAGAATAGTCTGTAAAGCTAAAGGAGACAAAAGGAACAGCATATAAACAGTGTACTCTACTTGACAAAGTGATTTCCCACAGGGGTACAGGTTAATAATTCTGATCCCACTATACATGTACACTAGAATTATAAAATTAAGTAAATAAATGGTGGAAAATGAGAGCCAGGGGTTTTTTTTTTCTTCTTTTTTTGGAGTTGTGGGGTACAAGTGGGGATTTACTGCATAAGTAGGTTGCAGTAGGTGAAATTTGGACTTCTAGCTCACCTCTCTCCTCCTGCTAATGGGCCAGGTACCCAGTGTGTTGCCATATGCCCTTCTCCCTCCTCTTGCCATCCCCTCCCTAGCAGTGTCCAGCATCTGCTGATCCCACCCTTGTGCTCATGTGACCAGTGTTCATGAGTGAGAGCATGCGGTATTCAGTTCTTTGCTTCTGTGATAGTTCACTTAGTATCATGGTCTCCAGTTTCATTCCAGTTCCTACAAAGGTCATGACTTTGTTCTTCATTATGGTTGCATAATATTCCACCATGCATATGTACCCCATTTTCTTTATTCAGTCCACTTTTGATGGGCATCTTGGTTGGTTCCATGTTTTTGCTGTTAATAGTGCTGCAATAAAAATGCATGTGCAGGTGTCTTTTGGTAGAGCAATTTATGTTCCTCTGGGTATATTCCCAGGAAAGGGATTGCTGGATACTATGGACTGTTCTTTAAGAAATCGCCACACTGCTTTCCATGGAGGCTGAATTAGCTTGCACTCCCACCAACAGTATAGAAGCATTTCCTTTTCTTCTCACTTGCCCAGTCAGTGCCTGTTGCTTTTTGACATTAATCAAATGGTATCCCATTGTCTTGATTTGCATTTCTCACATGAATAGTAAGGCTGAGCATTTTTTCATATGTTTTTTATATCATCCTTTGAGAAGTCCTGTTCATGTCCTTTGCCCACTTCTTACTTTTTTTTCCCTTTAGCTTCATGTGAGTTCCTTGCAGATTCTGGATGTTAGGCCTTTGTCAGATGCATAGCTTGTAAATATTTTTTCCAGTTTCATGGATTGTCTCTTTACTCTCTTGAAGCTTTTTTTTTTCTGTGCAAATGTTTTTCAGTTTCATAGGGCCCACCTGTCTTAGTTTTTGTTGTATTTGCTTTTGAGGACTTGAGAGCCAGATTTCTTAAACTTGTAGTGAATTTGAAGATAAGCAAGGGAAGGAAGCTAGAATAATTCATTTTGTAATGAATTAGAATTGAACTTACATTTAATATAAATACAGATAGTTACATATAGAAATATGTATAGATATATGTGTAGAGATGAAAGGACTTCAGGAAGTTCAGGAAAACTGTGTATTATTTAAAAAAATCATATATGGATTTCAAAATTATTTTACACAAAAATAAACTTGAATTACCTTGTTATAAGATGTCTGAATAGGAACTAGTTTGTGGCACTAAAAGAGATAAAAGATTAGTTTGAAAAGAGCTCCCGCAATAAACATGCGTGTGCAGGTATCTTTTTTATTGAGTGATTTGAGTTCTTCTGGGTATATTCCCAGTAGGGGGATTGCAGGGTCATATGGAAGGTCAGTTTTTAGAACTTTTAGGAATTGCCACACTGATTTCCAGAAAGGCTGTACTAGTTTGCACTCCCACCAACAGTGTAGAAGTGTTCCCTTTTCGCCACATCCTCTACAGCATCTGTTATTTTTTGAGTTATTGATGATGGTCATTCTGACTGGAATTAGGTGGTATCTCAGTGTAGTTTGTTTGCTTGTTTGTTTTTGAGTTTGAGTCTTACTCTGTCACCCAGACTGGAGTGCAGTGGTCGCTCCTGGCCACCGCAGCCTCGACCTGCTTGGCTCTGGCAATCCTTCCGCCTCAGCCTTCCAAGTTACCAGGACTATAAGTACGCGCTACCATGATCGGCTAATTTTTTGATTTATTGTAGAGATGAGGTCTCGCCAAATTGCCCATCGGGTCTCGAACCCGCAGGTTCAGGCAATCCACTCACCTAGGCCTCCCAAAGTACAGGATTACAGGCTGAGCCACTGAGCTCAGCTCAGTGTAGTTTTAATTTGCATCTCTTTGATGACTAGTGAGGCTGAACATTTTTTCATGTATCTGTTGGCTGCTAGTATGTCTTCTTTTGAGAAGGGTCTATTCATATCTTTTGCCCACTCTATAATGCAGCATTGTTCGCAATAGCAAGAACGTGGAACCACGTTCAAAGAGCACTGGATAAAAAAAAAATGTGGTACATATACACAGTGGAATATCATGCAGTCATAAAGAAGAACAAAATCATGAACTATGCAGCAACCTGGATGGACTTAGAATATGTAATAATGAGTGACCTTTCACAGAAACAAAGATCTGTTCTCACTCATAAGTGGACCTTGAACAACTACTGTAATACTATAAGAAAAGGATTGACAGTAGTGGGAAACTGCAGGGGTGTGTCAGTGGATAGGGAGTTGGGATTAACAGTAGTCGATATCTGCCTCGGGAAGAGGAGGCACACCCCATCAACAAGGGTACCTGCACAATGAATATTTGTATACATAAGCCTGAATTATGCCCCACAATTTTAAAATAAAAATTAATTAAGAAAGAAAGAAAGAAAGAAAGAAAGAAAGAAAGAAAGAAAGAAAGAAAGAAAGAAAGAAAGAAAAGAGCTCCTATTGGAGTAACATAAATTCTACTAAAATTGAAGCAAGAACAAACATCAAATGTATGGTAAAGCTTGGGTGGAAGAATGGTGAAATTATGATTGTTACAAAAGTTTATGGGGACAGTGCCCTAAAGAGATTAATTGTTTACAAATGGCTAACCCATTTTTAAGAAAAGACAAGATAATGTCCAAGATGAAGCCCACAGCGGTTGACTATTCACATCAATTTGCAAGGAAAAAAAATTAATCTTGCTAGTGTCCTAATTAGAATGGACAGATAATTAATATCAGAAACAACAGACAATACCATAGGCATCCCAGTTGGTTCAGCTTACACAATTCTCACTACAAGATTAAAGTTGAACAAATTTTCCACTCTCTACTTGATGGGTATCAAAGCCATTGTGCCCAGATCAGCTCTAGAAAAAAACAGAGCTTTTCAATAAAAATTTTTAACAACTGTGGTCAAGATTTTAAAACAATTCTTCAAAGAACTGTAATAGAAGATGAAACATGGCTTTACCAGTAAGATAGTGAAGACAAAGCATAATTAAGGCAATGGCTACAAAAAAAAAGGTGGAAATGGTCCAGTCAAAGCTTATTATGAGAGTGTTTTAAAAAATGTAGTCAAAACTTTTGCAGAAAAATGCCCTGGGATGCTTACCAACGAGTCCTTCACCACCACAGCAATGCTAATGTTCATTCCTCTCATCAAACAAGGGCAATTTTGTGAGAGTTTTGATAGAAAATCAAAATCAGTCTTGATTTGGCTCTTCTTGACTTATTTTTTGTTTTCTAATCTTAAAAAAACACCAATTTTTCTTTAGTTAATAATGTAAAAAAGACTACATTGTTATGGTTAATTTGCCAGGTCCCTCAGTGTTTTTAGGGTGAACTAAATGGTTGGTATCATTGATTACAAAAGTGTCTTGAACTTGATAAAGGTTATGTTAAGAAATAAAGCTTATATTTTCTTTTCTTATTTTTAATTCTTTTTTTCACACACTTTTTGAATTTTCCTCATATATGGGTTTGCATATGTATATGTTTTCTCTGTCAGTTGAGGATGCTTGGAGCCAATGATACCCCAGTAACAATGAGTACAACTTGTGTCTAGACTGTGGTTTCTAATACCATTTTCCAATAAAAGGAACTAGTGTTCCTTTGAGAAATGACTTACACTGAGACTGGGGCATAAAGTATGCATGATAAGCCTGGAGGACGTTATAGTGCTAGAAAGTAAGGGAATGGCTGGGTGCAGTGGCTCATGCCTATAATCCCCGCACTTTGGTAGGCCAAAATAGGAAAATTGCCTGAGCCCAAAGGTTCGAGACCAATCTGGGAAACTTGTCAAAACCTCATCTCTACAATAAATTAAAATTAGCTGGGTATGGTGGCACGTGCCTGTAGTTCTAGCTACTTGGAAGGCTGAGGTGGAAGGATCACCTGAGCCCAGCAGATCAAGACTGCGGTGGCCATGAGCCTGCCACTGCACTCCAGCCTGGGCCACAGAGTTAGACTCTAACTCAAAAAAAAAAAAAAAAAGAAAGAAAGAAAGAAACAAAGAAGAAAAGAAAAGAAAGTAAAGGGAATGCTGAGCTTTTTAAAATTAGTTAAACAATTGAAAACCTACCATGATGGGTATATGTCAAAGGGACACAGGAGAAAACTAAAAGAACTCTAAATGGCCAAGCCCCAAATGACAAATGACAAAAAGATGAGCAAATCTGAGCAACAAAATACAGTTGCATTGGACTATAACCTAAAGCATAAAATAAGAACCCATGAGTATATGCTGGTAGAAATAAATTATTGAATAAATAGATGAATAAATAAGTGGAGGAGATGAGACAAATCATCTGTGAAGAAGAAATTCAAATAATTTATGCAGATACTGTGCATTCAAGCAGGGGAGCATAATTCCCTACTTTTTAAGCACAGTTTCCACAGAGTAACTTTTTCCCAAGGAGTGCAATGTGGAAAGGTTTTCAAAAAGTAACATTATGACCAGGCATGGTGGCTCAAGTCTATACTCCCAGCACTTTGGGAGGCTGAGGTGAGGGGGTTGCCTGGGCCCATGGGTTTGAGACCAGCCCAGGCAACTTGGCAAGACCTCATCACTACAATAAATCAAAAAATTAGCCAGGCTTGGTAGCATGCACATGTAGTTCTGGCTACTTGGAAGCCTGAGGCAAAAGGATTGCCTGAACCAAGAAGGCAAGGCTGCAGTGGCCATGAGCATGCCACTGCACTCCAGCCTGGGCAATGGACTAGGACTCCAACTCAAAAAAAAAAAAAGTAACTTTATAGTAAAGAAAACTGACAAACACTTCATAAACCAAGTAACCAATATCAATATCAACAATGACAAATGCGTTAGTAGAATGTACACTTGTTATGTAATAAGAGCGACACTTTACCTCTGTGATCCTCCACCCAACAACCCATAACTCCAGTTTAATTATGGGAAAAAATTAAAAATTCTAATATAAACTCATTCTACACGTTATCTGACCAATACTCCTCAAGCTGCCAAGGTCATCAAAAACAAGAGAAGTCTGAGAAATTGTCTTAGCTAAGAGAAGCCTAAGGAGACATAAACTTAATGTGGTATCCTGGATAGGATCCTAGAACAAAAAACGGACATTAAGTAAAAACTAAGAAAATCTAAATAAATTATGGACTTTGATGAATAACAATGCATCAATATTGTTATATCATTTGTAACAAATTACCAAACTAGGGTAAAATGTTAATAATAAGGGAAACTGGGCACAGAGTATAAAGAGATTCTATGTAGTATCTTTGTAATTTTTCTGTAAATCTATAACTGATATAAAAATGAGGTTTTAAAAAAATTCTTACTATATGGCAATAAACACTAAAGCATGTACATGTGAAATAACATGATGTCTTGGATTCACTTAAAACATTTTCAGTTAATATGTGACGATGTGATGATTAATTTTATGTGTCAACTTAACTGGGTCATGAGGTTCCGAGAGATGAAGTCAAACATTATTCTGAGTATGTCTGTGAGGGTGTTATTGGATGAGATTAACAATTTAATAATAGACTGAGCAAAGCAGATTGCCTTCTCTAATGTGGATGGGCCTTATCCAATCAGTTGAAGTCTTGAGGAGAACAAAAAGGCAGAGCAAGAGAGAACTCCTTCTGCCTGACTACTTGAACTAGGACATCAGTCTTTCTTCTGTCCTTGGACTGTTTATTATGAACCTGAGGGAAACAAAAAGAAATAAAAGAAACACAGAAAAAGGCAGCAGCACTGACTTCTACAAAGCAGAGATTCACCTTATTTGGTAACTAAAACCTGGCCACAGATAGACTGGTATGACAATGACTTTCCTTATCCCATTGAAGTTATCACCCAAAGAATTTCCCCCCATCTCTTCCAGTTCCTGAAAGTCCTCCTTTTCACATGTTTGCCATTTATTCATTCATTCAGTCAACAAGAAGTTGAATGTCCCACCACTCTAGGCCTTGGAGAATCCATAGAACTCGAAAGTAGGAAAGGTCCTTGACTGCGTGAGACTTCCAAAAGGGAAAACAAATATTAATAAAATAATTATATAAAGAAATGTGAAATTGTGATTGCAATTTATGCTATGAAAGAAAAAATATATATAGTGTTAAGAAAAAAGAGACTTGACATAATGTGAATTTAAAAAATGCTTACAATAGAAAAATTAGAAAATAACAGTAAAAACATGGCATTTAGAGTCTTGGTGGTAAAATAAAAATATCAACTGAAATAAAGGAAAGTGTCTGGGAAGGAGGAAGTGAGAGAGAGGAGACAGGGTACTGCTGTTTTTAAAAACTATTTTACTCTCTGAATTGTGGACTCAAAATATTTGATAAGAAAAAAATTTATTTTAAAGGAAGAAAACAAAAATATATCTGGTAAACTTGACTAAAGGGAGAAAGGACATCAAAATTACCAGTGTCCAAAATATTACTAATAGAAAAGAAGACATGGCCACAGATATCGCAGAAATTAAAAAGACAAGGAACTACTATGAATAAATTCATTCCATTAAAAACTAAAATAAAATTATTAAGTTCCCCATTTGAAAAGCTTACCAAAATCAACTCTAAAGAAAATTAGCATCAAAAATAGGCATTTCACAAATGCCTGATAAGCACATAGAAATTAAAGGAATGTGAATAAAACCTCAATAATATGAAACCCACTCAGTTGATAAAAATGAGAAATAAGAAAACATTTGAAACCCACTCAGTTGATAAAAATGAGAAATAAGAAAAACCAAATGTTGACAAAGGTATAGAGCAAGGAGAACTCTTATTCACTCTTGGTTCAAGCTTTGAAATAAAATGAGGATTATCTTTTTAATACAATCATGTGCATATTCTTCATTCCAAAGGATTCACACTGTCTTAGAGAAACTCCTTTGAATTTGCATTATATGACATTGTATGAAAATGTACACAGTATACAAAATCAGAAGAACAGGTAAATAATTTTTGGAATAGACAGAAAATGTAATGTTATAAAGCAGTGAAAATAAATTAACTACAGCTTCAATGCACGACTTGGATGGATTTTAGAAACAATGCTGGAAGGAACAAAGGCTCAGACGCTAACTGAAAATAATTTTATAAAGTTCACAATAAGAAAACTTTAAAAAATAGTTTTGAAGACATACATATGTGATAAAGCTTTTTGGTTTTAAGACCAGGAATAATGAACACACAATTAATACAATCATGTGCATATTGTTCATTCCAAAGGATTCACACTATTCCTTGGGATCTCCCCCAAGGAACATCTTGTGCACTAATGTTCAATAGAACATACCTGGTAGTTTCCACGAGAACTACTTTTTTGTTTCTGTCTTTGTAAGAAAAATGTATATATTTGTAAATATAACTTTAAGAAATTCAGCATGCTATCTTCACTGGGATATTAACAGGATAGTGTTTACCTCTGGTTGAGGGTGAGAAGACAGGAAGAGCACATTGGGGAAAGGTGCTAATTGCATCTTCAAGAGTGCAGGGAATGTTCCAAGGCCTACATTAGGAATTAGAATCAGAAAGGTTTACTTTATTACTATACTTGATTACTTATAAATATGTTGCATTCATTTCTTAATATGTATATAAAATATTATACAATAAAATGTTTTACAATATCATATTACCTCTGTTTTTCCTATCATATTGAAAAACAAATTCTAATATTCTCAGTTAAATAAATGTGCAGAAGCTTTCCTTCTTAAAATGTATACCTCCTTAGTCTCTGGTCCACTGCTAGACACAGACACACACACACACACACACACACACACACACACACACACACACACACACTTGAATTTTGTAGCAATGTAGAGTTGATGCTCTGTTGATGCTTTTCTTCTCCACTATCTAACACTGCTGCTAGACCCTTTGAAAATGAGTTTCAACAAGTTAACAACTGCCTTTAAAGTACTCATGTTGAGTGGTATACAAAAGTGGATAAAATAGCTTATTAAAGAAAAAAAAAAACAGAAACCTTTGCCTCTTTTTAGCTCCCCCATGTGGCCACCAGAGAAAAAAGCAAGCGTTGTTGCTAATTAGAGGTACGCTACCTTCCTAAGAGTGTCTACTCGGATTCACCTGTTTCACAGTATCATGCTGTATTCATTTGACAGGTTAGAGAATGGCTTGTTTCCAAACCAAAGAGAAAGTTCTTGATTTCACTGCAGTATCCAAGAAGAATAAAACAAAGCATGCTGTACAAGACAGAAACAAAAAAGTAGTTCTCATGTAAACTACCAGGTATGTTCTATTGAACATTAGTGCACAAGATGTTCCTTGGGGGACAAAAACGTATATATGTGTAAGGATAACTTTAAGAAATTCAGCATGCTATTTTCACTGGGATATTAACAGTGAACATCAGCTTTGTAAAGAAACTGAAAAGTCCTACAAGTCAGAAATCTGATTAACTGTTTCATTTATTACTCTTTAAAAGGAAAGTTCTGTGATGTAGTTTGACATCTCATTTTAGGACAGACTGAAACAAAATTTAAAATTCTAGTAGGTTTTTTATATTCACGGAATTAATAATGACTGGCATTGTGACAGTCATCACACAAGTATAGAATTATGTTGTTTAAATGGGTCACATGAGACCCAATCCCCACCATTACACAATATGTCCATGCAATGAATACACATGTGTATACCCTGCATTTAGAATTTAAAATTTTTTAAAAGACTATGTTATTTAATGACTATTTAATACCAAGTCATCAGTTGTGCTTCAGATCGTGGTAAATGAATCAAAGAATGAGTCAATCGAGTGCAGAAAATAACATGAACTATTCATCTAGAATCCAAATTATTTTTCAGACAACGTTTCTTTTTTGTTTTAAAGATGTGGAGTACAATTCAGGATTAGGTACACAAGTGGTGTTTGTACAGGTAAAGTTTGAGTCTCCCTTTGGTCCCCATTTTGCTAGACAACATTCCTAATTGGTTATGTGTACTGTTGCTAAGGAAAATATTTCAGTATGATCTCCACATCTTCTAGTTATAAAGTAACTTTGATTATCACTGCTCTAGTAGTTGTCAGTTAAACATATCAACAGTTATCTATTTCAAATCTTCAAATTAGCCAGAATAAATGGCATTAAAGAAAGCCTATGTTTGCAGTAGTTGAGGGTTTATATTTGTTCCTGATTCTTACTGTTTAAAACTGCTATCACATGAATTCCATATAAATAATTTTGCACTTATTACTGACTTTTTGTAAGGAAAAAGTCTTATTCTTATCACCATTCTCCCAAAGTCATGCTTGCAAAATATTTTCTGAAAGTCTTACTGTTAAGCGTTCTTTGTTTTCAGAAAGGTGCTGGTTCAAAAAGTATGGAGATTTTGGTTCAAGCCTTGATGAATAAAACTTGAGTTAGTAAGAATTTGCCCTATACCAACAGCATAAAAGGATGCTAAGGAATAGCAATATTAACATCTACTTACATACCTACCTTCTTTTTTTATGAGTTATATAAGTGTTCTTTCTACCTGTATACTGATGCTTCTCAACTTATGATAGTTACATCTTGATAAACCCACTGTAAACTCAAAAAATTCAAAATATTGTAATTTTAAAAATGCATATAATACACCAAGCATCAACGCTTAACCTAGTCCTTAAACAAGCTGAGAACACTTCCACTAGCAAGGCTGACTGGGAGTTGTCCAGCATCACTAGAGAATAGTGTATCATGTATCACTAGCCTGAGAAAAAAATCAAAATTCAAAATTTGGAGTACAGTTTCTGCTGAATACATACTGCTTTTGCACCATCGTAAAGTTGAAAAATTGTAAGTTGAAGCATTGTAAGTTGGAGACAGTTTGTGTGTATAGACATATATATATGTATTGATATATATGTATATTTCCCACTAAAGGATTTTGTCAGAGGAGGAACACACTCAATTTTCACAACATTTTCTGAGAGGTAATCACATTCCAACCGTTCTTTGAAAGTATACACTTGAAGGTGTGTTGGCCAGATTCAGGCAGTGAGAAGTCAGTTATTGCACAAAAACACTGACAGTGCATTTTAAAAACATTGTTAATGCATTTAAACTTATTTTTTATTGTTTTTATAGTCACAAAGTAATTGTACTAGGTTTTGCTAAAGAAACAGAACCAATGGAACATACATAGATGTATGAGAGATTTATTATGGGAATTGGCTCATGTGATTAAGGAGACCAAGAAATTCCAAGATATGCCATCTGAGAGCCAGGAAAGCCACTGGCATAATTCAATCATGGTCTGAAGGCGCAAGAACTAGAAGCTCTACTGTCTGAGGGAAGCAGATGGTTATCTCAGCTCAAGGAGAGAGACAGAGAATTTGTCCTTCCTCTGCTTTTGTGTTCCACTTGGGTTCTCAGTGTTGCCCACCCATGCTGGTGAGGTCAGATTTTCCTTTCTTTCTTTCTTTCTTTCTTTCTTTCTTTCTTTCTTTCTTTCTTTCTTTCTTTCTTTTAGTTTTACGATGCATTTTATTTATTTATCATTGGTTCATTTGTTTATTTTTGTAGCTTAATATTTAATCTGCTTACTGATTCAGATTCTAATCTCTTCCAGAAACACCCTACCAAACACACCCGGAAATGTTTGAGCAGCTATCTGAGTATTTTGTATGTAGCCCAGTCAAGGTGACACATAAAATTAACTATCACGGTAATATACACCCCTTATAGAAAGTTAAAATAAGAGCAAGTGTGAGACCTTCTTCCAGACAGATAGGGAAACTCCAATTAGCAGTTCCACCAGAAGAACAGGCAGCACTTGCTCAAGAAATATGACCAAAGGGAGGCCCAAACTTTACCTGTACAATAAGCACTTATGTACCTAATCCTAAATTGTGCCTCACATCTTTAAAATAAAAAAAATTTAAAAAAAGAAATATGTTCACACCTGACACCACATCTAACCACTCCCACAAATCTTTTTTTTTTACAAAGAACTAAGCTCCATGTCCACATGAATAAGAATTTTCAAATACAAAGTTGAGTGTATAACCAGAAATTACCAAGTGTCTAAAGAATGTAGAAATGACTAATAAACAAGGAGGAAAGATATTTTAATATATAGACTATAAATAAAACAGTACAGACAAAAACAATCATAAATAAGTATAATTGACATTATCAGAGAGATTTTAAAGAATAGGGCATCCTTGAAAAATAAACTGCTGAAGAGTTTGGAAATTTAAAATCTGTTTGTTGCCTTTTAAAAACACTCAGTACACAGTTGACCACCAGAGCCATGAATAGAAAGCAAACAGGCAAAACGGCCCATCAAACAGGGTAATTATCCCATAATACTAGCAAAAAACAGATTTATAAAAATACAAAAAAGGAGAGGTACAAAGATCCAGATCTTCCATCACTTGTACATGTGTCAACAGGTGTTTCTTTAAAAAGGAGAGAAAATATAGAATTAATTTTAAAAAAAACAAATCCTTCCCAGACCTGTAGAAAGGAATAAGGCTTCAGTTTGAAGGGCCCCATCAATGCCAACCATGATAAATAAAAAAG
Source organism: Carlito syrichta (assembly GCF_000164805.1). Lineage (NCBI taxonomy): Eukaryota > Metazoa > Chordata > Mammalia > Primates > Tarsiidae > Carlito > Carlito syrichta. Next base: position 103,000 of record NW_007049756.1, read on the forward strand.
ATTTATAGCTGTGCACATCATGGTGGAATTTCAAAATACCAAAGATAAAGAGAAAATTCTAAAAGTTTTCAGAAAGGGAGAAAAAGTTCACTTAAAAAGGAATAAAAATTAAACTGGTATAAGGCTATTAAACATCAGTAATATATGCTATAAGACATAGGAGCAACAGTCTGAAGAACTGATGGAAAATGAAATTCTATACTCAGCAAATGTACCAAAGGAAGAAAATCATTTCAGATATGTAAGAATTGAGACTGTTTATCCATTGCAAATATTTTCCTGGGAAAAAAAGAGAGAATTATATGATATTAAAGTAACTGTGATAAACAAACACAACTTAGTCATAATTAAGTCTAAATAATGGTTGATATTGATCAACAATGTTTAATAAAACCATTAATATGTTGCATCTACAAGTCCCAGTTGAATGCAAAATGTGATTCAGAAATGGAGATGCAAATAGATAGGTAAATGTACACTAATATATTTTGTTTACAGAGAAAATATAGGTAGAGATTAATGTTAGACATAAATTTTTTAATGTGTGTTAAAATATTAAGAGTAATAACCAGAAGAACAAAACTAAGACCTAAAATCAGAGCTAGTAAGATCTAAAGCACTAGAGGAAAAAAAGACACAAAAAATGATCAATCCAACAAGGAGGAAGAGAGAGAGAAAACAAAAAACAAAAACATATAGATGAATATAAAGTAAACATAAGCACTTCTTTTCCTCCTGTTATCCTACTCACCTCCCCAAAAGCAACAACTAACAGTTTGGCTTGTATGTTTCCATTTTTTATGCAATTGCAGAGATGGGGTAGATGATGGTGCCAATGAAGACTATAGATAAATGATAGATCATAGGTGATAGGTCGATAAGAATTTTTTGTTTTTTTCTTTAATTTTTTTTTTAAATGATCAAATGTGCCTTTTAAAAATTATTATTATCTTATTATAAAGATGTGGGGTACAATTCAGGCTTAGATGTACAAACATTGATTAGGTAGGTACCCTTGTTGATGGGGTATGCCCCTCCCTACCCCAGTAGTTTCCCTCAACTGCCAATCCTACCCTTCCTCCCCTGACAGTTTTCCATTACTGCCAAATACTTTCTTATAGTATTATAATTGTTCAAGGTCCGCTTATGAGTGAGAACATATGGTACTCTGTCCTTTGTTTCTGTGATAGATCACTATGAACAACTCCAAATCCATCCAAGTTGCTGCGACGTCCATATATTTGTCCTTCCTTATGGCTGCATAATATTCCATTGTGTATATGTACCACATTTTCATTATCCAGTCCAGCTTTGATGGGTAACATGGCTGATTCCATCAAACGAGGCTTTTTAAAAACTTATTATGGAGAAGGTCACCCATTCTCCACCAAAGTAGAAAGCATAATACAATAAATCTGTGTACACTCATTACCCATCTCCAACAATTTTCAGCATGTTGTCAAATCTTATTTCATCTCTTATGCACCATATTTTTTTTATTCAGTAGAATTTTTAAGCCAATTCTAGACCATCTACCATTCCACTTGTACCCACTTCATTTTGCTTCTCTACCTGATATAAATTTCTCTTTGCATGCACATAACCTGTATCACACCTCGCAAAGCTAGTAACACTCCCCTAGTGTCGTTCATCTAATATCCAGTCTATATTTAAAATGTTCCCAGTTATCTCAAAGATTTTCATCACAGTTGGTCTGCCTTTGTACAGTTAGACCCAAAGAGGTCCTCACAACAATTCTGTTGTTTTTCTAGGCCCTCTGAAACACCGAACATGTGCTTAACACTTGCCAAACAATGGGTAAAACTGCCTTTTGCTTTTTATTGGAAATTCCTTATGAGAGGAAACTTCATTAATTACTAGTGAAATTAGACATGTTTTCATATATTTATTTGCCTTTCAGTTTTTTTGTGTGTGAATTACTTGAACATATTCTTTGCCCCTTTTAATGTTCTCTTTCATTTATGTATTTGTAGGAGGTCATTATATCTAGACAATATTTGTTTACTTTTGTTGCTTTGTGAGTATTTTCTTTTCATCTGTTTTTTGTTTTTATAAATTTTAAATATTCATATGCCTGCTAATCTTTTCCACGAACTCTGAGGTTTGCTAATATTAACTAGTTGTCTGAAATTACCTATTTCTTGAGAATTGTTTTTTCACCAGCTAGAATCAAGAGTATTGATTAATAAGCTTTTACCTAGGTTGGAATTTAGCCTAATTTCTAGACTGAGTCTTAAAAAGACATTTTGAAAATGATCTTTGTTAAGCATACAAAGTTTACCTTTTATAGCACACAAACAGAGAAAAATAGAAGTAGAATTCCTAGCCCAAGTTTCTACATTTTGCATCCCAGAAACTACTAAAAGATTTTTTTTTTCTTAGAAAAAGTAGCTCACTTATTATGAGCAGCATGGGGAATGATAAAATTTCAAAACAATAAAAAACAATTCCAAGCAGGTTATGGAATACTTCTAAAATGGAATGTCGATTTTCAGAAATATTCACAATGACCTCATGCTTTTTTATCAGAATAACGTTTCAAGGAGATTATTTTAAATGTATCCTTGAAATCTTACCTCATGAAACCTAGAGCTCTAAAAACCAAGTTGAATACCCTACAGCATCAGTGCAAGCAGCGGGAAAATAGCATGACAATTTTGATGCATATTTGTAGAATACTCTTTTTATGCATATTATTTCCAGTGAGGGTAGAACAGCTGCAGGAGAAAGACAGAAGGGAAGATAGAGAGAGAGAGAGAGAGAGAGAGAGAGAGAATGGACACTGGGAGGGGACGAGTCTCTACCTTGTTACAAAAAAAGAAAAATCATCTCAAATAACATGAAGGAGAGTTTGTGTTTTCATCCTTTCTCTGGCTTTAAGGAATAACCTATTGGTCTCTCTCTCTTTCTCTCTCTCTCTCTTTTATGTGTAGAGATGGGGTTTTGCTATGTTGCCCAGACTGGTCTCAAATTCTCGGTCTCAAATGATTCTCTTGCCTCAGCCTCCCAAAGTGCTGAGATTACAGTCGTGAGCCAATGCCCCCAGCTGTCTTCCTCTCTATTTATTCAGATAACAGTTCTGTTGTTGACTATATGCAGATAGAGAGTTATACACACACAGCATGGAATTTCAAGACAAAATGTAACAAGTCAAAGGAGCAGTGTCCCCACCCAAGTCAGTGTCTCCATCTTCGTCCACCTCTGGCTTGTCTAGAAACTTCTCTACCTCTCTTACTCTACACGCTCAGTGCTGTGAGCTCTGAATCCTTGAAGCTACTCTCTTAAAGCATGCCACACACCCTGTGTCCAAGTATGGTCAGTATGAGGTAGCTGTCACTGAGAGCCCTTGTGGAGAATTAATGACTGGCTGCAGAGGGCAAAAGGATAGGACAGATGGCTCTGTCACCACCGCCAGCCTGGAGGCTGGAAGAAACGCAGAGTCGCAGAGTCGGGGCAAATACCGCTGATGTTTCATACACTTGCTCCTTTGTTAATCCAATCTCCCTGTCAGCAGCTGTCCTTCATTGTTTGGTTTGGGGAGGAAGGTTGTCTCATTGGCTACAGACATTTTCTATTTTTTTCCAATGTGTTAATGACTCAAAGAACACATTTCAGAAATTCCTTGAGCCCCCTCAACCACCAGAAGGGAGTCTTCCCTGCCATTTTTTAAAAGAAAAACAGTGAGACTTCTGTTTTGTACATTGTCAAGAAAATATTGTTCTTCATCCTGTTATGGATTACTGAATTTAAATTCTTTTAAGAAATTCTGGAAAAAAAAAATCAGCCAAGGATACTTAATAGCCTAAGGTTACATCCAGCTAATACCAACACATAATTAGGTTAATACAGCGACGGGAACAAAAGGTCAATATAGTAAAAGTCAGTCACATTAGCATGACTGAACTGGATGGTTCATAAATTTTGCGCTTTTCAACAGTGTCTTAGAGTCAATTAAGCATTCTTTGTTTTACAATTGAACTTCCAGACCAGGAAAAGACAATGTAAGATGAAGTTGTAAGACATTTACAAAGTTTTTTTCCTCTTCCTCTTCCTCCACCTTCTTCACCAGCCTTAAATCTCATTTCCCCTTTGTCAGGACACCTCTGGTGTTAACAGCTGGCTTCAGAAGAGCAGCAGAGTGTTTTAGCTTCTCCAGTGTCAAGGTCATGCCTGAACTGAGCAACAAACACAAGGCTATGACTCAGAAGAAAAGCTCACCTGCATTCTAGTTCCTTTAAAAAGGCCAAACGTGCATCTTGACTAGGGAAATTCTTTGATACATAAATTCTTGAGAGTTCCTGTCAGTGTCTAACATTCCTCCCCTTCCCATTACTGATGCCTGATTTCTAACCAGAGCATTATAGTCACTCCAGCCACCCTGCACAAGGACTGACCACCAATTTCACTGCAGACCTTAGTTTTTCTCTGTAATCTATTCTGATGTTTTTCTAAAGAAATGGTCATAGAGTTCTGAGGAATTAAATGGCACTTTTACACATTTTTTGAAATATTAAGAAAGGCATTGGCATTCATATGGTCTTCCTAACTAAAATTAATCCATGACTTAAAGTTGCCACAACCTCCAGAAAATACCAGGGTGCTTTTCATCCCTATGCATAGGAATTTAAAGAAAGCAACCCATAAAGTTAGCAAGTCTTTCATCTGACTGAGAGACTTCTACCAGAGCACAGCACCTTCCATCAAACTATCATTTATTCCTGGCTTAACCCTTTTTCATTGCCAATTCTGATCTTAAATTCCTCCACAAAGGCCATTTGTAAAGGGGTTCAGGAGGACCCAATTACTTGCCATCTCTATGTCTTTTATTAAATTTTATTAGAAATGGTATCCATGCAATACAAAGTCTGAAATTTCTTTAATAGCAGATCGTCATTTGAGATGTATATGTGATTGAGAGAAAATCACTCTCTACAAAGCTCATTTCAGACTTGCAATTGAGTCTTCCATGACCCAGGGCATCTCACCAACTCCCACTCCACACTCTTGAGCACTTGTATCACATTGCCGAGCACCTCTTTTATCAACCCCAGCTCTGGCCCTACATCCACCCCTCTGCTCTTTCTTGGACTTCTGCGATCCCTGCAGTACTAACTTTCTTTGTCTAGTGTGCACTGCCATCCTCACATGACATGGTGCAACGTGTATATTCCAAAGTCCCCCTCCCCTCCACACACACACACACACACACACACACACACACACACACACACAAACACACACACACACACACACACACACACTCTCTCTCTCTCTCTCTGTCTTTCTTTCTCTCTCTCTCTCTCTCAGATGGTTTCACAAAAGGAACCATTATTGTTCTAAACTGGCAGGAAACTAATGGGTTTCTGTATTTTTTTATGTGCAAGAATAGCTAAAACAAGATTACAGGCAGAAAAAGTAAAATCACATTTTAATTTCTATGAACAAATAAGCATATATTGAGCATCTATTTTGAGCCCAGGACTATGACAGAAATAAGAAAAGTTAGGAAAACTATTCTCAAAATGTACTTCTGGCGTCTCTAGGACTCTCTAAAACTGTCTCAGGGGTGTCATGGAACCAAAACTATTTTCATGATGTTACTAAGATGTTATTTTCCTTTTTCACTCTAATTCTTGTGTAAGCAAACTGTGGAGTCTTCTGGAGTGCAGGACAGGTGATATTGCTACAGACTGAATGCAGAAGTGGATATGAGCATCCTGCTGTCTTTTGTTAAGCTACTTGTTAAACAGAAAAAATGTAGAACAATGCCATTCTCCTCAATAAAGTAATTTTGTTTTGAAAAATCTAGTTTTACTTTATAAAAACATATGTTATATATTAGTACATAATGAATATTTTATTTTTAATCAATTAATACATGAATGTTTTTAATGTATTAGTTTTAATGTCTAATATGACAAATAGCAGTAGGTATAACTACATAAACAAAAGTTCTTTGGGGTTCTTAGCGTTTAACAGTGTAAAGCGGTCCTGAAATCCATGAACTTGAGGATCGCTAGGATAGAGCAAAATATTATACATTACATGAACTGGGAGAAGGAGACAGAAATAGATGAAACACAGAAAAAACTAAATACCATGCAGCCAAGTGCTAGTACAGTACAGAGTCAAGTGAAGAGTATAGTAGAGAAGGGAGGTGGGAAGGGAATGGCACAAATAATTGGAAGGAGAACTGTTTGCCTTGGGCACTGACCCAGCTGACAGACCCTACCCACTGTGATTGGGAAGTCCCATGGGGATGTTGAGTTTGAGCAGGGCCTTGAGGGAAAACCTGGTTTTGAAAATGTGGTGAAGACAGAAAGCATTTTCTGTGGCAGCAGGAGAGAGTCAACAGAGAATGGGGCAGTTGGAAGAGGAATGAGCCCCATGGGGGAAGGGCACACAGCGGTAAGAGGGAGCAGAAAACAGGAAGAGTCCAGAGAGTTGCTGGATACACAGGCAGGACAGGTCGTATGCCTGACGACCACTTCCCTATGCAGGTGGTGGGGGGTAATCTTCATTCTGCCTGCTGAAAATTCCACCAATAAGAGGCTTGTTCAGATACTAACACTGGATTTTTTTGAGCTTGGTTTCCTGAGCTATGAAATGGATATTTTTTAAAAGCATACTGCAAAGAGTGAGGCTTAAGTGAGACTCTTGATATCAAAAGCCCATTAGAAAAATTCTGAAATGCTGGACACATCCAGAATAAAATTCCCTTTTTAAAATGAAAACACTTTTTTTCCAGGTAAAAACTGTCACTCACACATTTGTGAGAATTCAATTAATCCATCTCTTTTTCACCAAGAATCCTAGTTGAGCTCCAGGATAGTAAACAAATGGGAGCTCTGAGATCAGAGGATGACATGGTAGAAAATGAGAGGCAATGTGGGGGCACAGGACACTTTTGTGGCCCAGACAGCAGCCAAAGTAAGCCATGGGCCCTTGGTCCCAAGGGTGTAGGAGATGCCAAACGCCAACGGCAGTCGCACAGCTGGTAGTGAAATCGAAAACTCTAGTCCAGTGGCTTGGCTTTGACACTTGTTAATTACATTATTTTAAACAAATTAATTAACATTCTCTAAGTCTCTGTTTCATCATCTGTAAAACTGAGCTTAAAAAAAAAAACCCCACCCCACACAAAACAGCAGTACTTTCTTCTATGGGAAGAGGTCTTGCTCTTGCCTCTGCCTGGTCTCCACCTGCCCCCTTATCTTTCAGGTCTCAAATGCAACATCATCTCCTCAACTAACAACTCCCCAGGCTCCTCTCTATTATAGTACTTTATTGTGTTTTATTCATAGTGCTTACTTAATAAAATGACCTCATTTATACTTATTAGTTTATTGACTATCTATCCCCACTAGAATGGAAGTACCATGAAAACACGAAAACAGATTATGGTTACCTGAAAAACCTTACCAAGCTCACTTATGTAATCCCTAGTACCTAGAGTGAAGCTTGACACTTATTTAATATGTGCTCATTGAATAGTATGAATAAGTGAATTCCACTGTTCAGTATGGCAACAAATATGCAAGATCAGGAGTTTTGATCTTGCCTGGATACTTTGATTAGATTATTTTAATGATTGTACAGTTGTTTAATATAAATCGTTATAAGTTTATCTCAAAGCTCATGTGAAATGGTTTATATTTTGTTGACTGTATAACTAACAGGGTCTCCCTTGAATTTAGCATGACAAGTGTTCATTTATTGACTGTGAGTCAAGAACTGTGCTTAGTACTGATGTACTGCAGTGAGCAGAGAGCGTGTCCTGACTTTACAGGGCTTGTAGGATAGATGGGAAGACCACTTTTAAAGACTGTTTTAAAAATAAGAATGGGTGCTGTGTGTGGAGGAAGTGTACAGATTGCTATGGAAGCAGGGGCATCTAATTTAGCGTGGAGTAGGGAGTGGGAGGCATGGGGCAAGACTCTCAAATGCAGTTACAGGAATACACCAACAGACGAGCTGCAACTGGTGAAATAGAAACAGAAACAATTGTCTTCTAGGCTAGGAAAGCAAAAGGTTGAAAGTTTTGAAGACGAGGCAGAACACTTGACAGTCTGGAAGGAGTTCAGAATGTTCTTGATCCAGAGGGTAGTGGAAAGAAAGCCACAGGAGAAGTTCATGCAGACGAATGGTCTGACCAGAGGTGGTAGCTACCACTTAGAGGGTGGATGGAGGGAGCTAAAGTTAGTGGTAGTGAAGCTGGTTAAGACGCTGCCCTGGAAACCCATGGGGAGCTGGTTTTGCCCTGGACTAAGAGATCATTAATGTGTATTGTAAAGGGTTGGACTGATTTGAAAATCTCTAAGGCAGAATGTATAGATTTAGTAACCAATTAAAGGCCTGAAGTGAGGAAGGATCAGTGGTGACCCAGTGATTCCTGGTGTAATCCTGCTCTTCTGTGTCCCTTGGGACCTGAAAAAGTCAAGGCATCCAGTGCATTTTCAATGAAAACCTAGACTGGAAGTAACAAGAAGCCAACAGGACAAGGATATCTTTCTGACTGGCTAGATGGTAGTGTAATTCATGGAGCTATGGGAGACTGGGAGAGGAGCAGAGACAGAGGGTGGCTTCAACGAGGGGCTTCTGAGATAGCCAAATGGAGACTCCAGTAGAAAGCTGAACACATGAGTGAATTCGTGACCAAGGGACCCCTGAGCATAGGAAAGTTAATTTAAAGAATGGAACTCGATGGGATTGTCCAAGGAGAGTGCATAGAGTTGTAAGAGAAAATGCCAAGGACACAGGTAGTAGAAGAGAACCCTGCAAAGGAAATAGAAAGAAAAGGTCAAAGTGAGGGGAAAAAAAAAAAAAACACCTCAGAAAGCAGCCAGTGGAAAGGAACATTATGAAAAGAAGGGGAGTGGCATCAGTTGAACACTGCTGAAAGATCAAATAAAATCAGGATTGTAATGTGTCCACTGGTTTTAACAGCAAGGTCACTGCAACTTTGGCAAAAGTCATTTTATGGGATAAATATTCTTGTGTTTCAGTCTTATAAAATCGAACTATGAAATTTTGATTAATGAAAGCTGCTTAGCATAATCTTTTTACATTTCCTATTCATATATTTTCTCATGCATAGAGATTTTTACATATGGTGTACTTCGACCCCAACATATTTAACGTCTTTTGTCCTTGTTGGACACTACTGAGCATACATTAAATGCTCTAAAAGGTGAAATATTGAAATAATTGATTACAGTTGAAAACTATCTCTAGCCTGAAAGTTCCTGTGTGACAGAACATGAAGCAGAAGCATGGGGCACCTACAGAAAGATGTCCATTCTGCAAACCTATAGAGTGTGCTTGAGCTCTGGAGGTGTCAAGAAAATGTGATGGGCCACAGCTATGACTGACAGGAAAGAATCAACCTAGCATTGTGAGGGAACTGGATTTCTTAACTCCAAAGTGATTATGCTTGAAAGAGGGCATTACTTGGTTGATTCTGCTTAGTTTGGTTTTTGCTTATTTGTGTTTTGGCTGTGATTTTAAGTGTTGTGTAATGGAAAGAGTAATAGCCTGAGTGTGGTTGCCCAGGCCTGAGTCCCTGCAAGGTGCACGCAGCGAGCCCTGTGTCTCCAGGCTTCCCCCGGACTTACCATGACTTCATCTCTCAAGTGAGTATACAGCTATGCACCTTCTAGAGACAGATACATCCTGTATGAAAACAGCTACTTCCCTGCATAACTGCCATCAAGAAAACGTATTCAGCATCCCGTCCACCCTTTCTTTGCACTTTTAGTTTCCCTGTCTTCTTGATATCACTCTCTCCATCTGTCTCCATCTACACATTTTTTTGCAAGAGTATGAATAAAGTTTATTCATCTCCAGCTAATGAAAGCAAGAGTTGTTTTGGAGGGCAAATTGACAATATTGTTTCAAATTAAATGTTAATAAAGCTTCAAGAATTCCAACTCTTGGTATTTGCCTTAGGGCAATACACATACATGACACCGAGAACCATGTATAAAGATGTCTGTTGCAGCATTGTTTATAACAACAGAATGTTGGAAATAAGTGAATATTAGAGTGCATAAGTTATGGTTCATTTGGGAATTTTTATTTACATGTACAACTTTGTAATTTCAAGAAAATTCATTGGAATGCTACTTGTAGAAAAAGAATGGAAACATCATATATGCCTATTAATTGGGAGACAGTAAGAATAAATCTTGAAATACCCATATGAAAATATTACACAGCTGTATTAAAGAATGAGATGTATTCATGTGTGTCAATATGAAAGATTTACAAGATATATTGTTAATGAAAGAAGCACAGTTCAAAAATGTATGATGTATACTTCCAATTTTCAAAAATATTGTACGTCAAATATCATATGCATGATATACTTACATATAAAAATATTCTTAACACAAAAGGAAGTATATCACAGATATATTATGTATGAAGCATATCATATATGTGTATATTTATATATATTTGATTATATATTCATAGAATGCCCAAAATTCTACATAAGGAGTTAATATAGAAGCATATAAGGCAATTAGGGGTCTGGAGTGAAAAAAGACTTACTTTCCATCTTACACTTTTTGTACTGTATTTTTTGTATTTATATATTAGTTTTCAAACAAAACTAGTCACAAATACAAGCCATGCCATTCACATTATAAAAACACTATACATAGTTAAAAAGAATGAGAGAAATCTGTGTGTAGTGACAAAATATATCTGTTATGTATATTGTATACCATATATATATATATATGTATATATATATATATATGAATTTCACTAGCTTTAGAGGGTACAGATGATTTTTGGTTACACAGATGTTATCGAATAGTGACAAAGAAGTCTGGGCTTTAAGTGCACACTCTACCTCCTCCTGTGCACACTGTACCCTACAGGTGATTTTCATCCCTCTCTCCCTGCCACCCTCCTTCCTCTGAATCTCCAGTGTCCATTATACCATTCTATGTGCCTTTGCAAATCCTCACTTTAATTCCCACTTTTAAGTGAGAACATGAGGTATTTGGTTTTCTGTTCCTGTGTTACTTCACTTAGGATATCCAGCTACACATTCTTGAAAATCTCTCCTCCAAAATCACTGAAAACAAAAATGATTATTTCCCATTAAATTCCTCTATAGAATGCATGTGACAGTTAATCATTCACTACCTTATAAATATCTCTTCTACTGTTATCTCAGATTGCCATTGAATTTTTTGTGTGTGTTTAATTTTTTCTGCAATTATTTCTTGCCTCTACTAACAGACCTTATGCTCCTTGATGGAAGAAGCAATCTCTGATTAATCTCTGATACCCTCCCACAAAACCATGCCCATAAAGTGGGAAGTCAAAAAATACTCAGTGGGGAGCTAGAAATAATAGGTGTAAACATATTTTGAAAGGTAAAAATATTACACAAATATAAGAAATTATTGTTACTGTCAATTGCTTTAGTTCTGATGACAATTCCTCTTCTATCCAATACTAGTCAAGTGCAAGAGAATGTCTTGACTCTCAGACCTCAAACACATTCATCTCATGATATAAAAAACGTCCAAGCTTTGACATCTCTGAAATCATAAAATTACATTAATCTCAAAAATATGATAATATCTGTTTGCTCTGCTTTTCATCAGACACATTAGTAGTTTGCTATATTGTTTCCATGCCATAAACTCTGCCTCAGTTAGACATAATCATTTCCAGTGGAACTGGGCTGCTGTGGCAATGTAGATGGCTAAAAGCCAAAATGCAGTCTAGTTAGTTGGTCTATTTTAATTCGGTTTCTGCATAATAGAAACAGTCTGCTGAGATGTCTGTGACTTGCATTGACCCATAGATAGATCCAATTTTTCTTAAATAGACCTCTCTCCTTTGTTGAAAACATGTATGTCTTGTCACAATTTGGCTGCCTAATTTTAGCTCCAACTGGGGTTTGCTTAGCCACCAAGCTCCAAATCCAGGCCAGAAATAGGCAGAAGAATGATGGTCATGTGTTTAACAAGATCCCAGGCAACGGGCCAACACACATTGGAGCTAGGTTGGAATTTCTTGCCCTGTGAAAATGCAGTGCTAAATCTTCCTCTCCCTCTTCTCTCTTTCTCTGCAGTGGACCTCTCCTGTACAGTGAGCTGTCACCTGAAACTAACAAGTAGGATGTCACTCCCAGCAATATGAGCTACAGTCGAAAGTGCATGACCTACCAGACTTGACACGCCAACTTGGACTACCATTTCTGGAATGGTTGGAAAACATATTTTAGTGTAATTCACCTTGATATACTATTTCATTAATTACTTCTAAAATGTCACTGGGTACACCTTTAGAGTCCTTTGACGCTCTCAGTATATAACGCATAAGCTTTTTTTCTTTTTCTGTAGGAAATAAACTCCTTGTTCCTCTTTTACTCTTTCTCTCCCTCTCATTCAGTCATTTTTATATGAAGAATGAACTTCTATACTCACCACTGTCCTTCTTTGGTCTACTATTAGTAGTAGAATTATATTTACCAAGAAAGTTATTTATAAGCGTATAAATATACCTTGTACCTTATGAATATCTTGATTTGGCTATATGTTATTTCCCCAACTTTCTAGAGCCTTCATAGTCTCTTTCACAGAAACTTTGCCATATGTCAAGATAGTTTATAAAGCCAAAAATAAAAATAGCACACTTATAAATGTATGTCTTTTCTATGATTGACTCCTTAGAATAATTAAGAAAGAACATATAAGAACAAAACAATCTGAAGGATCAGCAAAGATAATGAAGGCTGGAACCTCATACAGCATAAAATTCTTAGGTCATTTTCTGAAGATTTTAAAAATAGTTATTAGTTACTTATAGTTTCTAAAACAAAGAACCAATAAATACTACAACCAATTACAATATTTTAAGATGTAATTAATGCTCTGAATTCTAATAAGACATTTTAGCCCAGGGAAACTCTTAAGGCTTGTTGATTGTGTGTTACTCAGGGGCATATGTGAACTTTATATTGGATATAGAAAAACAAACTGCATTCCTCTTTGTAGAAGTTTTCTCCAGTAGTGGTAGAAACGGATTTTCCATAATCCTTCCTTCTCACCTGTTTTCTATTGTGACCTAAATATAGAAAGTAGCAAAACCATCTCTGATTACAAACCTAAGTTACATCCATCTACCATGAGCCGCTGTGATACAGACTAACACATCAGTGAACCATCCACCTGGATCAATAATATCATGAATTAGCTATTAAGTTAATAGATTTGATGAGGCCAGGAATTATGCAATGACCCACAATTTAATGATCAGGAAAGTTCTAAGTATTGTGTTAAATATATTGACTGAAATATTTCAATGTCATTATTATTGACCTAGAGATGGTTCCTGAAAACTTATTTGGAGGTCCTGGTGGGAAAAACAGCTAATTCTATATTCTTAGACAAAAAATTCTTCTTTCTCCATGAAGGCTATCTTCTGGAAACAAGGATGCACCTTGAGGAGGAAAAGCTCTTCAGCTCCTGGAACTCATTGTGTTCTCTCTTGCCTCTGGGCCCTCACACCTGGCATCCCTTCTGCTTTTGATGCCGTGCACTTCACCCCAGTCCCCTTTTGCTGACTGATTGTTTATCTTTCAGGTCTAAGACTCTGTGTCACTTCTCTAGAAGTAAAGCAATAAGAGGACAGGGACACTTGCTGAGTCAGCCAGATTAGCTACAGAAACCCTCATCGGTGCCTCAGTCAAATTATCTGCATTTCTTCATTATTAATTTTATTGATTAGTGTTCTCCTTGCTCTGCATTTCATCATGATTATTAGACTCCTAAAATAAAAAAGGCACAGTGCTAGGTACTAAGAAACAGTAGAGTCCTCTCCCACAAAGAGATAATTGAGCAAGAGGGAAAGACATACAAATAGTTAATGATAGCACAAAATATGATCACGTTCTATAGGGTTTTTGTAAGTGGAGTTGAGTAGGATTGTTATAGGTGAGGATCCAGGAAGGGCATTCTACTCAGGAAACACTCATAACTAAAGGAAGGACATCACTGGTTGTAGAAAGCAGTGTGCATGAGGCAACTACTTACAGTGATGGTGTACAGACTGAGCAGGTCAGCTATGTAATTTGTAGGAAGCTACACAAAACAAAAATGTGAAGCCCATGGTTCAAAAAGCAGAGGGGAAAGCAGTTAAAGGTACACGGACAACACAGCTTTTTCCTTTTTTAAAAAATGGAATAATAGTGATATATGACTTATAAACATACACTTGTAAGCTACAAAGGTTATATATTTTGGTGTCATGATTTTATGTAATACAGTGAATAATAATATTCAATAATATGCGATGTTGGTTGATCATATGATTTTTCTGGCTTAATTTTGATGTCAAACAATATAATTAAAAAGTCATTCACTCTTGGCAAATGCAAAGTCACATATAAATTTTGATAATTTAATTTCAGAATGGTCATTCCACTGATACAAACTTGCTGGAATTTTTTATGTTATTTTTCAGGCTGTGACAACATTAGGATATATTTCTGATAAAATTTTTACAATGTAAATGTTAGTATATCTAGAGCTGATGATTCTTGCAAAATCATTTTTTAAAGATTTGCCTACTCTAACGAACGTTTGTATACCTAACTTTAATTGTACCCCACATCTTTGAAATTAAAATTTTTTTTAATTAAATAAACTAGAGCCATAGAACAGAAAAATAAAATAAAATATTTGCTTACTCGTGCAAATTAATTTTATGTAAATCCGAATTCAGTTTTAAATGTGAATTTATGCAATGATATTTTCTTTCCTCAGACGTTTCTTGAACATGGAAGTTGTATAAGAAAGTGAAAGCAGTTTCACAATTTGCATATCACTCAAAACACCTGTTCAAGCATCCCAAATCTCTGGGTCTTCAATTACAAAGAAAAATTAATTTTAAAATTGTCTTCCTTATTAGTGACTCATATGCAGTTTCGTATGAAAATAGCATTATTTTCTGTCAAATGTGATATATTTTTTAAATTTAATGTTCCCCAAAATGTGACACTCTGTTAATTTAAAGTTTCTTTCTAAGCCCGTAAATATTTGCTTTGCAATGTTGCAGCAGTTTTTAAAACCATTCAAAACTCTTTGAAAAATTCTAATAATTTCCTGACATGCTTTAATATGATGTCCTTGTGTATGTTTTTACTTTGCAATAATATACTGACAGTGTTTACCGCCTGACCTCCAGAATTCCAGATGCTGTTTGTGCAGATGCACAGGGATGGGCAAGCCTCCTCCCACCGCAGACCTGGCATTAGCCTCATGCAAAATTCTTCCTCCCTCCCAGGGCCGCAGCCACTGTTGCCAACTGCAGACACGGCTGCTGCTGCTGCTTCAGTTTTGCCTTACCACCACCAATCTGGGCCCAGGTTCCAGCCTTGGCCACTCCCCGGGGGCCCAGGGCATCCAGGCTCCGCCAGGCACATGTGTGCCAGGAGGCGAGGCCAGCTGCCCAGCTGTTGCTGCCATGGACCTGAGCCCACACATGTGCAAGCTATTGCCTGGTATGCCTCCGCTGCTGAGGCCCATGCTCTATTGTTTCACATGGCATCGCTTAAGAACACAAGTTGAAAGATAAAACTATGAAGAATTTCAAGAAGTCCATAGCAGAGGATTAAACCAAGCAGGGGGCCCTGTTAGAGGGCAGAGGTTCTGTGTGACTGCATAGCTGTTTGCCCATGAAGCCGGCCTTGTGGATGGGGAATGCCAAGTAGTAAAGAGCCTTTAGGGTAGTCTGGGGACAGTTTGCAAAGTTCTTTGAATGCCTCAAGAAAGAGCTCATAATGTCCTTTAGTCACAAAAGACTTTGAGGTGGGAAGGGGCATTAAATTTGTATTTTAGAAAGTTCACTCTATTGTCTAATCAGGTAGAAAGACAATAGATAAATCAACCAAGAAACTTATATAGTCTAGAAAAGTAATTCAGGATTTAGGGGCAGTAACAGATTCAAGAAATAAGCACTATATTTTGAGTACCAAAGATGTAGTAGGCACTTTAAAAGTAATATTTGAGCCGGTCTCGGTGGCTCAGCCTGTAATCCCGCGCTTTGGGAGGCTGAGGTGAGGGGATTGCCTGAGCCCGCGGGTTCAAGACACGCCTGGGCAACTCAGCGAGAACTCATCTCTACAATAAATCAAAAATCAGCCGGTGTGGTAGCGTGCGCCTGTAGTTCCAGCTACTTGGAAGTCTGAGGCAGAAGGATCGCCGGAGCCCAGCAGGTTGAGGCTGCAGTAGCTGGGAGTGGCCACTGCACTCCAGTCTGGGTGACAGAGTGAGACTCCAACTCAAAAAAAAAAAAGCAATATTTGTAATCTTCAAACAACCCTCTCAGGTGGATATTATCCCTGATAATATTCCAGATATTTAATGGGGGCTGTTGAAAACCTTAGGGTTAGTTGCCCAAGGTTGCACAATAGGTCAAGCAGAGCCAGCTTTAAGCCCGAGCTCACTCTCCTCCTCTGCATGCCATTTCCTTTTAGCTCAAGACACCCCAGAATGTGGTGAATGATCTGTGCAAAGCTTCCAGGTGAGGAAAGAGCCTACTATTCATTTAACATTTTCCCCTCCCTATCCTACACCCTCCAAAGTCCTTGCGCTTGCCCACATTTATTTCTTTCGCATTTGTAAGACAAGTTCTAGAGATCTAAGGTATACCATTGGTGACTATAGTTAACAATACTATATTGAACATACACTTGACATTGCTAAGAGGTTAAATCTTAAGTATTCCCACCACATAAAAAAAAAGAAAAAAAATAGTAACTATGTGAGGTGACAGGTCATCTATCTTGATGGTGGCAATCATCAAAACATTGATCTGTACACTTTAAATATATCTATTTTTCAATCAATTATACCTCAATAAAGCTGGGGAAGAGAAGACCAAATGCTAAAAGGATAGACACTGAGGTAGATCCTCTAGAGGTCATGTGTGACAGCATTCTAGAATACTCCTTACCTTTCCTTACCACCTCTCTAGTCATGGGCTCACAGTGCTCAAGTTTGATTTGGTTTGGTTTAGTTTATTCCTTTTTTTCCCCCAAATTAGTACCACCATCTACCACTCTCCCCCAACTCAAATGATTGTAAGTTTTGCCAAAAGGCCATGGGCAGTGTGTATATTTTCCAAGCTATGGAGACACTGCCTTCATTTAGTTCAGGACTAGCCTAGGGGGAGGCATGGTTGGGAGAAATGAAAGAGATAAGGATGTAAATGAGTGAGGTGATTAGCACCCAGGCAGCATCCAATAAATGTCAACAGCCTGTCAGCCACAAGAGAAAGATTCCTAAAGGGTTCTTCTATTACCTACCACAGAGAAGTTGAGAATCCTTCCACAATGTACATCCCTAGGCTGTACACAGGGAGATGGAGTCCTAGCCTCCATTCTGAAAATCACTGTGCACTCATCATTCAGCACAATTGCATTGAATGTTTTCTGTGACAAAAATATAATGCCTGGTATTTTAAAAATCTGATCTTTCCTATACATTTAACTATTAAGATCTTAGAAATCTGTATTGTTGGAATATATGATACGATTTAATCATAGACATGAAAACATACAAAGAGAACCATTCAATTATTTCATCAGCTCTTGGGCCAACTCTCCACAACCAATAACACTCAACTACTACCAGTTTGAGTAAGTCAAAAATTATTTTTGAAACAAAGTTCTAAATGACCTTTTCATTCTCATTGTGGTATAATTCCTTGTAATATTATTTCTTAAGAAGTGAATATGGGCTGGGCACAGTGGTTCATGTCTATAATCCCAGTACTTTGGGAGGCCGAGGTGAGAGGATTGCCCTGGGTTCGAAACCGGCCTGGGCAACTTGGTGAGACCTCATCTCTACAATAAATCAAAAAATTAGCTGGGCATGGAGGCACACGCCTGTAGTTCCAACTACTTGGAAGGTTGAGGAGGAAGGATCGCCTAAACCCAGCAGGTCAAGGCTGTGGTGGCCATGAGCATGCCTCTGCACTCCAGCCTGGGTGACAGAGTGAGACTCCAACACAAAAAAGAAAGAAAGAAAGAAAGAAAAAGAAAGAAAGAAAGAAAGAAAGAGAGAGAGAGAGAGAGAGAGAGAGAGAGAAAGAAAGAAAGAAAGAAAGAAAGAAAGAAAGAAAGAAAGAAAGAAAGAAAGAAAGAAATGAACATGGACCAATTTAGCTATTTCTAAGGATTAAAATAACACTCAACTATACATTCAAGTCCATATAAAAGATGTTTATTGGTAGGGGAGAGGAATTCACATTCACTGAGCAGTCACCTTGTAGCCTAAACTGAGAAGCCCTCTTACTTACGTTATCACTCATGTTCACAATGACTGCTGTTAACTACATTTTACAGATGAAGAAATTGAAGCTTGGGGAAGTGAAGCAATTAAGCACATATCATGGCACTGCTACAAGGTAAAACCAGAATTTGATCTTACTCCTATTTGATTACAAGTGACCTCCAAGTGTCAGAAGTCAGAACTTGTACAGGCATACACAGTTGATTTCAGGTTCCTTGACAAAGTAGAAAAAACTGGCACAGAAGGACAAATCTGCCCCAATCTAAACATATACCTTACTAAGACAGGTTCAATACCCTTTCTTTTGTGACTTCCTACTACTCTGCAGAGCTAATCACTCTTCTGCAAATAATATAAAATAAGTGTTTGCATCCTGGAGTTTGAGCAAAATTTAAATGTCGTAGAACATAACTAACATTTTCATAACAAATCATCAAGGGACATCAGCTTTTGTGGTAAACTGAAAAATCATTGCTTCCCCCCACTTATAATCCAGGCAAACTGAGAAATACCATGAGTGAGCTTGAGTTAGGCAGTTGGCTACAGTTGTGCACTGTATATTCTGCCTAGCAACAACTGCCTAGTCTTCCAATGATGACAGAGCCCTGGGAGCTGGGTACTGACCCGGTGGAATGTGTGGAGTGCAGGTTGTGCAGGGTGCTGGAAGGCAGGGATTAAAGGAGAGCTGGCAAGCTGGGTTGGACTCTGAAGGCAGCACTGAAAGACATGTGTGTGTCCTTTGAGGGAAAGAGAGTTGGACCACACAGGAGGATCTGAAGGATGAAGCAGAGGCCAGAGATATCTGGTCAATATTTTGAAAGGAAGACTAGAGGTTGTTGGAGATATCTGATCCCCTAAACCACCCATCTACGTACACATCTTCTATACACCTCTGTTCACCCCTTGTTTCTCACCAGACCTTGAGAAATCTCTACAGAGATCATGCTCTTACATATTGGATGCCACACTTTCTTCTGTATAATCATTCCTGTTGGTGTGCTACTGCCCTGAAGAGCATCAGTCATCCCTATCCCTCTGCTCTTCTTCCTCTTCCCTCTTCTCCCTTCTCACCATCTTTCTGATGTGTCCCTTAGTCATACAGATAGAGGTGACAGCAACAGGATCCCAGCAGGGCTTGAAAGATGACCACGAACTGCGGTGGGTGAAGCTGCATTCCAGGATGTGCTGTTTTACACAAGAGCCTGCAAAAATGACCTCTTTTTATGGAGGAATGAGCGCAATAAACAGGACAGTAAAAGTCACCTGTAATTCCATGCCCTAAAGAGACAACCACCATTAAATAGCTTGGGAATTTATTTCCAGTCTTTCTTATATACCTAGAATTTTTATTTTACAAAATTGAGATATTGTGTATGTGTGTCCATGTGTATGTAAAATCCTGACAATTATATATAATATATTAATATATAAATGTGTATATATTATAATCTGTACAGAATCTATGATATTAATATGTAATATAGAAATGAGATTACATATGGTACATGTATATGTTTATATGTATGTAGATATATATAAAGCTATAGAAATAAGTATTGAAATAGGGATAGATATGTGAATAGCTGGTTTTTTTCACTTAAGATATAATCAGCATTTTCCCATGCCAATGAATATTCTTTAAAAACTAGATTTTTTAGCCAGGCTCAGTGGCTCAGCCTGTAATTCCGCACTTTGGGAGGCGGAGGTAAGTGAATTGCCTGAGCCCGAGGGTTCGAGACACACCAGGACAACTTGGCGAGACCTCATCTCTACAATAAATCAAAAAAAATTAGCCAGGCGTGGTAGCACGCGCCTGTAGTTCTAGCTACTTGGAAGGCTGACGCAGAAGGATCACTGGAGCCCAGTAAGTCAAGGCTGCGGTGGTCGGGAGCGGCCACTGTACTCCAGTCTGGGCTACTGAGTGAGACTCCAACTCAAAACAACAACAAAAAAACAAAACAAAACAAAAAAAAAAAAAAACAACTAGATTTTTTTTAACAGGTAACTGACATGCCTCCTATAATTTATTTAAACACTTTTCTATTGCTAGACATTTAGGTTGTTTCAGGTATTTATTATCAAACTGCTACTTTAATGAACATTTTATACATAAATTTGGACATTTGTGTTTATTTTCCTAAAATAATAACTAACATTTATTGGTTTCTTATTATATGCCTGACCCTGAGATAAATGCTTGATGCATATGTTATTCCTTTATTCTTCACAAAAGTCTTTGAGGTAAGTTCTATTATGATCTCCATTTTTATAGACAATGTGTGGCATATAGAAGTTAAATAAACTGGCCAAGCTTACACAAGAAGAAAATGGCAGAGTTAGGATGCAAGTGCAGGTAACCTGACTACAGAATCTGAGCTCCACTGCTCTGCTATAACTTCCCAGACATACAATCACGTGGAATCAATGACTATGGTGATTTTATTGATTAATTTATGTTCGTTATAAAGTAATTTCTGCAGGTAGTAGAAGAAAAGTCTAAGCTGCACAGGGTGGTTGAAGTGAAAAATAAGAGGCTTCCACATCTTTCTCCCCCCAGTACCCAGTCTGACTTCTGAAAGGAGATGATTAAAACTTTCTTCCTCTTTTTTGCTATTATTTCAATGATTACCACTATGATTTTCAGTAAAATAGAAGCTTTTGAGTCAGTATTTGGTCAGTTAATTGAAAAAGTTAACTAACATGAGAAATTAGCATAAATGAGAAGTACAGACCATTGATGTGTGGCCAAGATCTTTTCTTCTTTTGATTATAAAGCTGCCAATTTGAATGTCACATGGCCTGTCATGTGTCAAACCACAACTGAAATGTCTGGTTCCTGATTTCTAGTCTTCATTTCTTTAAAGTGAGTGAACAGTTAAAGTCACTTATGATGCAACTGTGTGCAGAATCACTCCAGATTGTTTTTTGATTTTTTCCAATCTTTTAATATTGCCTTTTCATACCTAATTCAACAGCAATATTTTTCATAACTTGCCTTCAACAAAGCATTCAAGGAAGCATTTTTAAAGCGTTCAACTGGCCTTTTGGATAAAAACACCTCTCATCTCACACTTGTATTAGTTCACTTAAAAATTAAGTTACATAATAAGAATATGTATATTATAACAGGTATTTTTTTTGTTTTTTTTTTGTTTTTTTGTTTTTTCATTAATCAGTATTTTTTATTATGGTTTTGTGGGGTACAGTTAAGGGTTAGGTGTACAATGACGTTTCATTCAGGCACCCTGTAGATAAGAAGTGTTTTCCCATCCCCCGACAGATATTTGCTACTGTTAATCCCATCCCCCTCCCCCCCATAGTTTCCCAGTACCATCAGTCATTTTCTCATAGTATTGCATTGGATGTTCAAGGTCCATTATATGAGTGAGAACATGTGATATTCGGATTTTTGTTTTTGTGAGAGGTCACTCAGTATTATAGACTCTAGTTCCATCCAGGTTGCAGCGAAATTCATGATTTTGTTCTTTTTTTATGGCTGCGTAGTTATTCCATCGTGGTATATGTACACATTTTTTTAATCCAGTCCTTTTGATGGGCAGCATGGTTGTTTCCAGGTTCTTGCTATTGTGAACAATGCTGCGATAAACATACGTGTGCAGGTATCTTTTTTATAGAGTGATTTGTGTTCTTCAGGGTATAGTCCCAGTAGGGGGATTGCAGGGTCATATGGAAGGTCAATTTTTAGAGCTTTTAGGAATCGCCACACTGCTTTCCACAGAGGTTGCACTAGTTTACACTCCCACCAGCAGTGTTGAAGTGTTCCCTTTTCACCACACCCTCTCCAGCAGCTGTTATTTTTTGAGTTGTTGATAATTGCCATTCTGACTGGAGTTAGGTGGTATCTCAGTGTGGTTTTGATTTGCATCTCCCTGATGATTAGTGAGGTTGAGCATTTCTTCATGTGTTTGTTGGCTGCTCGAATGTCTTCTTTTGTGAAGTGTCTGTTCATGTCTTTTGCCCATTTTATAATGGGGTTGTTTGTTTTCTTCTTTTCAGTACGCTTCAGTTCCTTGTAGATCCAGGATGTTAAGCCTTTGTCAGACCTAGAGTTGGCAAATACTTTTTCCCAGTCTGTAGGCTGTCTCCCTGCTCTCTTGATGGTTTCTTTGGCTTTGCAGAAGCTTGTCAGTTTAATAAGGTCCCATTTGTCTATCTTCTCTCTTAAGTCCTGTGGGTTTCGGGTTTTATACAGGAATTGGATGCCAGTTCCGATTTCCATGAGAGTATTTCCTTCCTTTTCTAAGGTTCTTATGGTTTGAGGTTTTACATTTAGGTCTCTGATCCATTTGGAGTTAACCTTTGTGCATGGGAATAGATAGGGGTCCTGTTTCAATCTTCTGCATGTGGTCAGCCAATTTTCCCAGCACCATTTACTGAATAGGTTCTCCTCTCCCCATTGGTAGGTGGTGGGGGCTTTGTCGAAGATGAGTTGGTTGAGAAATTGAGGTTTTGCTTCTGGAATCTCAATTCTGTTCCATTGATCTATATGCCTGTTCCTGTACCAATACCAAGCTGTTTTGATGATTGTAGCTTTATAGTAAAGTTTGAAATCTGGTATTGTGATACCACCTGCTTTGTTTTTTTTGCTGAGGATTGTTCTGGCTATTCTTGGATGTTTGTGTTTCCATATGAATTCCTGTGTTGTTTTTTCTAGGTCTGAGAAGAATGTTGTTGGTAATTTAATGGGTATTGCATTGAATTTATAGATTGCCTTAGGTAAGATGGACATCTTCACAATGTTGATTCTTCCGATCCATGAGCATGGGATATTTTTCCACTTGTTCAGGTCGGCTTTGATTTCTTTGAGCAGTGTTTCTGTAATTTTCATTGTAAAGGTCTTTCACGTCTCTGGTCAGGAAGATGCCAAGGTATTTCATTTTTTTTGTGGCTATTGTGAATGGAACTGTGTTTTTTATTTGGGTTG
>NW_007049757.1:0-751 GCF_000164805.1 Carlito syrichta
CGATTTTGGATAAATTACATAATCTCTGAGATTAGTCTCTATCTGTAAAATGGTTATCATTATGACTATAAAGCAAAATTGTTGTGAGGAGTAAAGGAAATTGTATATATAAAGTATGTTTCACATAGTTTATGTTTGATATGTTTGAGTTAAAGATTGTCATCTTTGCCGGACTCAGTGGCTCAGCCAGTAATCCCGCGCCTTTGGGAGGCTGAGGTAAGTGGATTGCCTGAGCCCGCGGGTTCGAGACCCACCTCGGCAGGTGATGAAGGACGATGGCGCCAGTGAGACTCGGTACCCTTTGAGGCCAAGAGATTTATTAGAGCAGCAGCTACAGGGAGAGGGAAGGAGGTCTGTAACCGCCTGGTGGGAAAAGGGAGTGAGAGAGAGAGGGCGAGAGAGAGGTCTGTATTTATCAGTTTTGGGAGGGGGCAGCCTGTGCTCTCTGAGCCTGGCCGTGCCAGCCAGAGCCATCTTAGGGTCTTTATTGAAGGGAGCTATGAGGTAGTATTCCTATAGGGAGATAATGTTTGTACATGAGTTTAAGTTTCACACGCGCACGGGAGAGGCAGGAATTTACGGCCTTTGTTGTCTTTGTTAGGTTCCCTAGTGTTGGCGGCATCTCGGGAGACATCCTCCTGGCTGTTCCCCGTGCCTTTCAGGTGAGATCTCATCTCTACAACAAAATCAAAAAATTACCCGGACGTGGTAGCACACGCCTGTAATGCCAGCTACTTGGAAGGCTGAGGTG
>NW_007049758.1:0-1139 GCF_000164805.1 Carlito syrichta
CATATAGGCCATTGTTGTTAAGGATGCATGTCAATAAGCCAGTTTTGGGTAAAACAATGGCCTATACCATCTAAGAAACTTAAGGCAGCAAAAGATTTGGTGCAACAGCAGTTAAAAGCTGGCCTATAATTATTATAAAGAAAAAATAAAACAAATACTTAGAGTTATGCGTAAGGTGAAAATGCAGATGTATTCTGCTTTAAAATAATAAGAAAACTTGAAAAATATGTTGACAGGTATTTGGAGGATGGTAATTCACAAAGAATTTTTTTTTTTACATTATAAAATTAAATAGGATTTTATTTTGTGTATTTAAGTTTTTTTTCTCATACAAATTTACCTTATCCACAACTTTATATACAGTATATCAAATGATTAAGGCAGGGAGGAAACTGAGAACAAACAGAATTAAAACACTTTTGTTCCAGCTCCAGGAGGAGTCAACTCTCGAGGACTGAGACCTAACATGCTATGGCGAATGGATGTAACTCACTCTCCCAGTTTTGGTAAATTGTCTTATTTGCATGTGACTGTAGATACATTTTCTCATGTTATTTTAGCTTCCGCAAAAACTGGAAGAAGCCTACAAGGATGTGGTACAACATTTATTCTTTTGCTTTTCACAGCTAGGTATGCCAGAGCAACTGAAAACCAACAACGGTCCTGCATATACATCTAAATCTTTCCAGCAATTTTACTCCTAATTTAATATTTCTCATTCCACAGAAATTCCCTACAATCCACAAGGTCAAGCCATAGTTGAAAGAGTTCACCAAACTTTAAAAAATCAATTAAGTTATGAGAGGGTGAGTTCAAGTATAGTTCTCCTCACCACATCTTGAATCACACTTTATTTGTTATTAATCATTTAAATTTGGACTCTTCAGGCTATTCAGCTATGACTAGACACTGAGATCCAGAAGAAAGTATAAAACCTCTGATAAAATGAAGGCTTCTTACAGGAAAAGTGGAGAGCCTGCTTTATTTCGTGCTCAAGTCAAACATATTACTAATCATAATTTTTCTTATAAAGGACATTCCAACTCCCTCTCTATTTGTTTTTATAATAATTCTACTTTTAATAATTATCAGACTTCTTGCTTAATGTCTACCTTTAAGTCTCTGAAGTACAGAAAGCC
>NW_007049758.1:4195-4830 GCF_000164805.1 Carlito syrichta
AGTCGGGTTTCAAGCTCCTGGGCTCTGGTCATCTTCCCGGTTCAGCCTCGCAAGTGCTGAGGAGACAGGCGTGAGGTGCCCAGCTATCCCTGACCCCTCGAACATTTGAGAGTCACACCATCCTTTTCCCCAAGTTGGCCCCTGGGAAGAGCAAGCAGGTCCACCTGGGGAATGAGGTGGGTAGAGGCATGGGAGGCCCGGCAGAGATACATCCCTGCACAGGTTGCTCCCCCTGGGGAGGGCTTGATGGGCGACTCCAGCCACCCTCTCCAGGGTCCCAGGTCGTCAGAAGGGAGCAGGCCTCAGGGTGGAGCCCCTAGAGGTCTGTGGATGCCAGGACAGAGGCTCACGTCTGTCATCCCAGTGCTTTGGGAGGTTGAAGTGAGAGAATGTCCTGAACCACCGTGTTCGAGACCAGCCTGGGCACCTTGGTGAGAACTCATCTACAAGAAACCAAAAAATGAGCTGAGCGTGGTGGCACACACTTCTTGTTCTGGCTACATGGGAGTCTGTGGTGGGAGGATTGCTGGAGCACAGCTGGTGGAGGCCACATTGTCCAAGTGAGGGCCCTTCACTCCAGCCTGCGTGACAGAGCAGGACGCAGTCTCAAAATAATAACATCAACCACTAGCACC
>NW_007049759.1:0-945 GCF_000164805.1 Carlito syrichta
AGGGGAAGAGTGAGAATGAGGTATTACAGCAGGCAGAAATGAAGAATAATCGTCACAGCAAAGAGATGACACTGCAGCACACATTTGGCACAGACTAAGCAAGGAAGATGCCCATGCACTCCAGGCCTAAGAAAGGCTACTCCGAACAGCAATCCAGAGCGTAATTGCTTTCCCCTAACAGGAAAAGGTAGAAAGAAAGAACAATTCAGAATTCCCCCGGGTCACACATAATGCTTTCCCACAAGTGACTGTGAATGTCTCAGATCACCCATTGTGGCACAGGGGAGATGAGCATTCCCGAATGGGAAAGTTTGACAAGCCGCACGCCAAAGCAGTCACTCTGTAGAGCATAATATACATGAAAGGGAACAAGTGGGAAGCAGGAATTTTAACATGCACACTCAGTGGCAGAAACTGACAGTGCGGCACACTTCGCACACAGCACTTTCCAAGGGAGATGGACATTCAAAACAAGCACAGCCAAGGCAGTCAGCTCTTTTCTGTCAATGCGTTTGGCTGAGCAATTGTGTATCCTCCCACACAAAAATTTGAAACGGAGAAACATTTCAGAATGCACCCAGGGAATTCACCAAGTAATGCCTTCTTGCTCCACTGTGGGGTTCCCATCGCCCCCTGGGTGGCAGCGTAGAGCTGCACATCGGCAAAGCGTGTCCTATGAAATAACTCTTAGGTCAAACAAAGGCACTCTGAAGAACCGAAATACAAATGAGAAGAAAACTGCGAGACTCAGACTCATGTGTTGCAGCATGCACCAAGTGAGAATAACATAGATGGCCCATAAAGAGCACTGCACATTTTGAAAACCTCCTTCTCCAGGAAGATGCACATTCACAACTAGCCTCACAGAGGCCGTCTACGCTTATTCAGCAAGGCCAACGCGAGAGTGACTGCATTTCTTAACCTAGAGAAACGCCAACGGGTAAA
>NW_007049760.1:0-754 GCF_000164805.1 Carlito syrichta
CAGGCAAGCGCTACCATGCCCGACTGATTTTTTGATTTATTGTAGAGATGAGGTCTTGCCAAGTTGCCCAGGCAGGTCTCGATCCCGTGGGCTCAGTCAATCCACTCACCTCAACCTCCCAAAGTGTGGGATTACAGGCTGAGCCACCGAACCCAGCTAAAAAAAGTTTTTTAAAAGCTGAACATAAACAAGTAGGTAATATGATACCATTTCTGAAATGAGATATTCATATATGGGAATGCCTTATTTATAAGCTCTGCTTATCAAAAATTTTATATTAAGGTCTCGGTAGTGATTATTTCTGGGTGCATGCTGGGTTTTTTTTTTCCTTTTGTACATCTTTATTCTTAAAAGAACAGGCATCACGGGTATGATTTTAAAGCAGTCATAGAAGGAGCAATGGAATGAAGCCAGCATGACTGCAGAGGGCAGGGCACTTTGGAGCCAGGATGGTCAGAAGGATGCTTGTGTGGAAATAGATGTCAGCAGACCTGGCCCCAGAGGGCTGATGCACCCACTGTTGTAAATAGAATGTTTTCTTAAAGAAGCTTCCGCTATTGTTTAGTATCCAGTTTAGCAAACCTATCTTGAGTGCCTGCTGGGAGTCAGTCACATTATTAGGAGTACAAATCTGCATATGTTTGTGGAAATTCTGCAGGGAGCAGTCCACTCCCTCCCATCCCACCCCCAGAAGAAGGGGCAAATACATACAGCTATCTGTATGCAAACAAAACAAAGAAAGAATGAAAACAAA
>NW_007049761.1:0-618 GCF_000164805.1 Carlito syrichta
ATACCTTTCCATTTCATTCCATTCCATTCCATTCCAATTCTCTCCTCTCTTTCCATTTGAATTACCTTCCATTCGATTCCATTCCATTCCAACCCTCTCAACTCAATTGAATTTCATTCAATTCCATTACATTCACCTCCATTCCATTCCAACTTCACAACTACGTTTCATTCCATTCATTTCCATTCCATTGCATTCCATTCCATTGTTCTCTCTTCCTTTCCATAAATTCTTTCCTCTCCATTCCATTCCATTCCATTGTATAACTCTCCACTCCATTCGTTTACTTTCCAATTCATTCCATTCCACTTCATTAAATTCCACTCTACTATATTCCATTCCTTTCCATTCCATATCTTCCAGTTGCATTGCATTCCATTCATCTCCATTCCATTCCATTCAATTCCACTCCAGTCCATTCCATTCCTCTCCATTCCTTTCCATTTCTCTCCATTCCTTTCCATCCCATTCCTCTCCATTTCAGTCCATTCCCTTTCTTGGCATTCCATTCCATTCCATTCAATTCGATTCGATTCCATTCCATTCCATTCCTCTTCATTCAATTCCCCTCCATTTCATTCCTCTCCATTCTTTTCCATTCCATTCCATTCCCTTCCA